>NC_062528.1:6854596-7157096 GCF_022655615.1 Tachysurus fulvidraco | reverse complement strand
TGTGTGTGTGTGAGAGAGAGAGATTCAGAAAAATAGTTGACTAATCAAACGTTAAAGCAAAACTGATTGAAAGCATCACAATTTGTATTCAGTTCATTTTTATTTGTGTAGTAGTCTTAACAATGCAGATTGTCACACAGCAGATTTAAAGAAATGTATAAATTCCAAAGATATATTTTTAATCGATCAGTTAATCCCTAGTGACCAGAGACGTCAGCAGTGAGGAAAAAACTCTCAGAGTAACCAGACTCAAAAGGAAACTCTGATGTTCCCGAATTTCTTTACGTTTTCCGCGGATCTCTGCAGTCCACAGTGTTTTTAGATGGAAGTCACCAGAGTGTCGTGTGAACGCATGCTTCGGTAAAAGAGATTAGTCATGAGGAACATCTGGCCTTTTGTACAAAGCTGTAACATGGACATCATCACACATTTGGTTACATTTAAATAGAGGCTGAGAAATAGTGCAGGATATTTGAATATTAAATTAATTATAAAGGACGTGAATATTTACTTTCTTTGTTTTTAAAATTCATTGTTTTCGGTGGCTTTTCAGATTTTCATGGTGGAACCCTGAGTATGTGTATGTGCAGGCGTGTGTGTTCAGGTGTGTGAGTACGTGCCAGTGTGCGTGTGCACGTGTGTGTGTGTGTGTGTGTGTGTGTGTGTGTGTGTGTGTGTGTGTGTGTGTGTGTGTGTGTGTGTGTGTGTGTGTGCATGTGTGTGTGCATGTGTGTGTTTGCATGTGTGTGGGAACCTGTGTGTGTGTGTGTGTGTGTATCTGTGTGTGCACCTGTGTATGTGTGTGCCTGTGTGTGCATTTGTGTATGTGTGCGCCTGTGTGTGTGCCTGTGTTTGTGTGTGCACCTGTGTGTGTGTGTATCTGTGTGTGCACCAGTGTGTGTGTGCGCCTGTGTGCGCGCCTGTGTTTGTGTGTTTACCTGCATGTGTGCGCCTGTGTGTGTGCGCTTGTGTGTGTGCGCCTGTGTTTGTGTGCATGCATGTGTTTGTGTGCACCTATGTTTGTGTGCATGCCTGTGTTTTTGTGCGCACCTGTGTTTTTGTGCGCACCTGTGTTTGTGTGTGCTTGTTTGTGTGTGTGCCTATGTGTGTGCGCTTGTGTGTACAGTATGTGTGCGTCTGTGTGTGTGCGCTTGTGTGTGTGCGCCTGTGTTTGTGTGCACCTGTGTTTGTGTGCGTGCCTGTGTTTTTGTGCGCACCTGTGTTTGTGTGTGCCTGTTTGTGTGTGTGTGCCTACGTGTGTGCGCCTGTGTGTACAGTATGTGTGTGCCTGTGTGTGTGTGTGTGCGCGCGCCTACGTGTGTGCGCCTGTGTGTATCCGTGTGCGCCTGTGTGTATCCGTGTGTGCCTGTGTGTATGTGTGTGCCTGTGTGTGTGTGCGCCTGTGTGTGTGCGCCTGTGTGTGTGCGCTCCTGTGTGTGTGTGCGCGCCTGTGTGTGTGTGTGCGCCTGTGTGTGTGTGTGTGCCTGTGTGTGTGTGCCTGTGTGTGTGCGCCTGTGTGTGTGCGCCTGTGTGTGCCTGTGTGTGTGTATGTGTGTGCCTGTGTGTGTGTGGGCGCCTGTGTGTGTGTGTGTGCGCCTGTGTGTGCCTGTGTGTGTGTGTGTATGCGTGTGCCTGTGTGTGTGTGGGCGCCCGTGTGTGCGTGTGTGTGTGTGTGCGCCTGTGTGTGTGTGTGCGTGCCTGGCTGTGTTAGTCAGGGCTTTACACAGATGCACGAGTAAGATCATGCTGCTGATCACTTTGCACTTGCCAGCGTTTGATATTTTGTTGAATGTTTTCTGTGTACAGTGTTGGATCTCTTACAGTGCAGATTCATCCTGCAGACTGTATCATAGCCCAGCTTCGTGCTGTAGCTCAAAACGTTAATGGCTTACATTCATTCATTCATTCATTCATTTTCTACCGCTTTATCCGAACTTCTCGGGTTACGGGGAGCCTGTGCCTATCTCAGGCGTCATCGGGCATTGAGGCATGGCTTACATAGTAAAATTAAAACAAATGTTTTCTTTCGATGTTTTTCATTTTAGGCACTGCAATTTCAGCAGCATAATATAGATTATTTATTTATTTATTATTATTATTATTATTATTATTATTATTATTATTATTATTATTATAAACCGTGAACAATCCTGACATCTTGCTGTGGCAGAAGAAAATATACAGTAGATTTTGGGGTGTAGGACAAAATAGGCAGTGACTCTACTGAATTCAGAAATTACACTGGTGCCTCTACTCAAATGCTCAAAAGATCCTAGTTACACAAGTGCGGTCGACTATATAATATACAGTTTTAGAAGAGAAATGATTTATAATCACACACTCTTGTGTCACTCAGATGAAGATGGTTTTCTTGTGAGTCTGGTTCAGCTCGTCTCAGGGAGTTTTTCCTCACCGATGTCGCCTCTGGCTCGCTCATCAAGGATAAATAAAATTTTTAATTTTAAAACATATTCTGAATCTGGAATTTCCTGTAAAGCTGTTAAAAGTGTCAAACAAATCAAACTGAGCCTTTGATGGGATTGCTTCAAGTTTCTTTCCATGCAGAAATCTGTTTATACTGAAAGCCAAATAAATCATTGTGAGCTCCAGTGAACCTCCAAGTAAAATGCAAAAGAGCAATAAATTGATAGGGAGCACTCCACTTAAAAAATAATAAATAATAATAAAAAAAATAAAATAAAATAAACAAACAAGCAGCACCTTTCTAAGGTGTTTGGTAGCTTTTAGCAGTGACATTTCCTGATGTCTGCTGTTTATAATGCAAAATAAATGGCTAAATAAATGCGCACTGTATGCCAATAGTGACTTTTGAGGTTTGTTCAAGGTAAAAGCATGGGATTTGTATCCAGCTTTACCCCTAGACTCTTTTCTAAAGACTTAAAAGGCAGGGTCTCCGATTTTTGAAAGCCAATTGTTGACATTTGAAATCACCAAAACAAACACGCCCCTAACCCAAATGGGTCCCACCCCTGTATTGATAGCTCCGCCCACACATACATACGCAACCGAGGCAAATAATGGAAAGAAATGTGTCTTTATCATAGCTGAAGGGAAGAACAATATGAGTGCAGATAAACAAACAAGCAAAAATGACACACAAGCATAATCATGCAAAGGACGGCATATATTAGTTCTGTGTAACAAAGCAAAACCAACATTACTCACCTATCGAGAAGGAAAAAAGCGCCTCGGCGTCTTAAGTAAAGTTGGCCACATATTCACAGATTGGAGTTTCCTGAGTCGGTAACTCATGAGCTATATTGACAAGCCCCGCCCCTTTCTGTTCATTGGCTACACGTTTGTTTTGATGTTTGTTTTGATTTTTAGTTTATTATGTGGCCCGACTCAGTTTTCTGAAGCATTTCTCAAAAATCGGAGACGCTGCCTATAATAAAGTCTATGTTTCTTCTTTCTAGATGTACAGTACAGGTGAGTACAGAGAAAGGCAATGTATCAGCGCCGATTAGCGTTTAGCAATAGCACTTTTCACGTGGGACTAATCCGGAAGCTGTCCGTGAGCTCAGGACACTACAGAGCAATTTGAAGCCGGCTCAAGGTTATCAGCTGTGAAGTTTCACATAGATATCATATCAGTCGTGTTCAATATAGCATGAAGCTTTGCAAGTATCCCTTTAGGGCAGGTGGATCAGTCAGAATTGTTTGGTTCGTAGAGCAACGATGGGATAATAACAAAAGAAAGACAGTAGTGAGAGGATGTTCCTTCAAACAATAAAGTATAAAGTGAGAGAGATTTGTGGTGAGATTTGAAGAAAGAAAGAGAGAGAGAGAGAGAGAGAGAGAGAGAGAGAGAGAGAGAGAGAGAGATTGAAATACATATATTATTATGCTTATTTAATGCAATTAATGCAAAAAACTATTTAAACTTGAGTGAAAACTAGAACAATATCAATTTCAGAATTTTGTTTAAAATCTGTCGAGCTGGCATGAATTTCACAAGTTTGTCCAAAACCTTATAATTCGTTTTAGATCAACTCAATTTTAGAGTGCTGTCTAAACCCAAGCTTCAATACAAGTGATTAGACAGGAAAATATGACCTTCTGAACATAGCCGTTAGCATGTTTGTCATGTTAGCAACATCATACATGTACATCTTACATATAAATAGGGACCTGAAATAGTCTTTTAATATATTAAAAATATTGAACATTCGATATAAATTTTTATATAAAAGATTTTTTTTTACGACTGTGTACTTAAACTATTTCAAAATGATGTTTTCAATAATTCTTTAATTCATTTTAATTTTATTTCCCATAAAATCAAAGCTGTTAACGTGGTCAATGTCACACATTTGCTTATATTTAAATCTGGACCTAGATACATTACAAAATCTTGAATATAAAATGAATTATCAAGGTTTTGCAAATTTACTTTCAAATCCAGATTATTTCCGACAGATTTTCACAGTGAACCTATTCGTGTGTGTGTGTGTCTGTGTGTGTGTGTGTGTGTGTGTGTGTGTGTGTGTGTGTGTGTGTGTGTGTGTGTGTGTGTGTGTGTGTGTGTGTGTGTGTGTGTGTGTGTGAAACTGGAGAAGTAAACAAAAATAGAAAAAAGGGGATGTTTTTTTCAAATCTTTGACCATCTGAGTCTGAGCTCACTGTAGCTCAGACTCCTGTTCATTGCAGTCATGAGGAGAACCTGATGTTGCTGTCTGCTGTTTACTCTTGTAGTCTGTCCACCTTTGGCTTTGACACTCTCTGCATTTTAAGCTGCTTGTTTTGTAACTCTTTGAGTCTTTGTAGCCTTCCCTGAACCCGTCTGGCCAATCTCGTCTCTGTTTCTAGAAACCGTTGTGTGTGAAAATTCCAGATCATCAGTATCTGAATTACTAAAACTAGCTTTTCTTAATCCAGCAACCATGTAACAGAATGACAGAGATCACAGTTTGGATCTTGACCTCAGTCTGCATGAGTTGATGCATTGCGAAGCTGCAGCATGTTTAGCTGAGTGTATACTTGCATGAATGTGCAGAGCTTTTCCTATGACCTGGCTAGTGAGTGTGTATACAGTATGATGGATGGATGAACTCAAATAGCCAGTGGCAAACTTCACACGGTGAATAAGTGTTACGTCTTGGACAGACACACCAACACACCTGTATTAGCAGAGGAATTCCAGCTAATACACTCCAGACACGGTGAAACACCATCAGAACTGAAGAACGATGTCTGAGCCATATCTTACATCCCTGTTTTGACATCAGCAATGTTTTTTCTCATATAATGAGCTCCTCTGCAGATCTGTTTTCAGGGCTTTTTTAGCAATATGTGCAGCACACACTTGTGTGCCTTTAGGTAAAGCATGAGCTGCTAGCCTCATATATCTGTCTGATGAGGGGCATTTATGCTGTAGTGTGTAAGGATGATGGAGCTGCCATTGGCCAAATGACACACACAAGACAAGGTAGGTTATTATAAATGGTCTGTCCTTTCTTGCTTTCTTTCTTTTTTTTTTGGATAATATATATATTTTTTCTTTTTCTAAACACAGGATTAATCTCAAGCATCACTTTCTCTAACACTATGGCAGATTTTATACTTAAGTAATGTTCAAACCAGATCTGGAAATTTCTTGTTTTGCTGTAATCCAGAATCAGAGTAGTAGAAGTATGCTTCCGGCTCATCTACTGTAACTCCAGGCCCTTCATTTGGATTATAAACAGCCTCAGAGTAATTCATTGTGAAAAAAGTACTGACTTGTGTGTTGCTTAAGTTTGATTTTTTTTTTAACCTAAAGCGTAACTTCACCCTGAACAATTTGTGTATTAAACTTCATTGTCATATTCAGTAACTCTAATATTAAGTAGTGTTCTGAAGAAAAAATAAAACCTAACCCTGAAAAATGCTGCAACTACTCTTCTTTAAACTACCATTAATGATACCACTGATATTGGTGCTAGTTTCTCTATGCATCTCAGTTAAAGCAAAAGCTGCAGCTTGTAGACATTTGTTCTGTCCAACCAGCGTACTCACTCATCTGTACTCTCAGCTTCCAAAGTACGCCAGTCTCTGACTCACATCATGTAGCTGCACTGAGAATGAAATTGCATCGTGACTCCAACAGGTCCAACGTTTTAATTCATGTGTATAGTTATTCTACTCTGGAGTTCTTATATGATTTTGCTGAAAGGGAGAAATTCCAATTGAATTTCTTGCGATTTTGTTTCTAGGGACAACCATCAAACCCTTAAAGCCATTGAATCTACAGTAAAAATGTCCTTCTGTAGCGTTTTTGTGCAGCAAACCGCTAATGTAAGAGTAAAATGCAACACCAACACCAAAATATTAGCACCAGACTCAGATATTTTTAGTCAAAGTATATTTAATGTGTTTCAGAATGTAGTTTCTTTATCCATGAAAAAAAAACCTAATGATTCTGTGCACTAGCTTTAACATCTCCCGGCTATGAGAAGAAAATAATTGGGAAACTTGCCTTTAAAATTGAAGAGAAAATAAACATTCTTTATTTTGTCTTTAATTTCCAATCCACCAAAACAGTTTTAAATGTAGACATAATAATTGCTTCCCAGACTGCTGAGCAGCAACAGTTGGCCCTCTGGCATGATACTGACGCACACTTGGGATCTCCAGAACACCAAACTACTAAAAGTTCTGCTTTTATAGACGTGCTCAAAGTTCTGTTGAACTAATGATTAGTTCATCATGTGCATTTTTATTAATCATTTCTTTCTGCATCACTATCAGATTTAGAGTTTCAGAACCCCGGGTAAAAAATGTTCTAACCCCGCTTCTAAATTACAATTAAAGTGTGAAATCTTCCTCTACCTGGGATTAAAAGCAGGGAATAAAAGCCTGTGCTTATACACCCGGGCTCTTGTCCCTGTAGATGAGCCTTCTCTGCTTCTTGGACTGTATTTTTAGCATGTGACACACTTTTTGCTTGCTTAGTCTGTTAGTCTGTTCTCTTTTAAATGCCAGATCAAAAGGGCAATGTTCAGCCTTAATGGACCGACCGGGTTATTCACTCAAATCTAAGCACACGTTCATAAGCTAAGAATAAATCATGCCGTTCAACCTGTGGTTAACTTCAGCTGTACTGATCAGCACTCATAAATTCTCTGTATTGATTGTAGAGCTTTGGCTAAAGCTCCTCTCAGCAGACCAGTAGAAACAAATCCCTTGTTTATCTATTTAATCCATTTCAAAACATCACATTGTTGTGTAGTTTTGTTTTCTCTGCAATGACACGGCAAATGTTTTATAGTTTAACAACGATTCAGGACACAGCGTTCATCACAGGTGCTGAATGATACATCTTCTACCTTTTGGGTAAGAATGGACGCATGTAGAGTTGTGTCATTCGTGATCTTGTTCTATGCTTTCGCACTTCTGGTACAGTGCTCACTCTCTCTCTCTCTCTCTCTCTCTCTCTCTCTCTCTCTCGCTCTTTTCTCTCTCTCGCTCACTCTCTCAATCTCGCTCTCTTTCACTTGATAGATGTTTTGTGTTTCATCATCTTCTTCTGTGTAGCCTAGCAACAGGTAGCAGGCAACAGTTCTGGTCCCAAATATGGTGTTCGATGGAGGAGGAGCAAATGCCACTGTGTTCAAAGGAAGCACACAGATTCACGTAAATACCAGCCAGACAGCTCACAACACCATAGATTTTTTTGACAGATCACCAAAGAAGTGCAAGAAATCCCAACTATTACAGGCTTCTCCAAAAAAAGACTAGGTTTGTAACCAAGAAGCCCTGGTGCTCTTTACTAGAGAAATGGAGCAGGTTTCACAAAGGCTTGCTTTCATTGAAAACATTTATTGGAAAGCCTTTTTTTTTTTTATAGCTGTCAGGAAAAAATTGTTGGTAAACAGATTTTCTGTTCATAACTCTGACTAAACTGAGCTTGAAGATGTTAGGAAATAATTAATAAACACACAACATTGATTTATTCACAAAAATAGGCTTTTAATCAGTAAAAACTAAGCATTATCAGTTATGTTGCTTAGCAACCGCAGCTTGTATTTTGTTAACAGATTACTTTGTGTAGAAGAAGAATTGTTTATTGTGAGTATTATTACTAATAACCTATAAATAAACCATCGACGGGAAGCTGCTTTTTGTCAGTAAGTGAGTGTTGTGGCCGAAAATTTTTAATTTTGCTGGAGCTTTATTAAAATCTGCGGTGCACCTTTTTTTTTTGCAGAAAAGGAGGAATGTGATTGTAGAATTTTTTAGTAATTTTTGTTTAGGATCTGAACTTGCAGAATGCTGCCATGTTAAAAGCAGGTATGCTACGAACAAGCAGAAATATTTATGGAAACTTGGGCCCGAATGCTTTGGTACCTTTTTTATTCCAGATGGCAGGAGGGTGAAGACTGTGTGTGAGGGGTGTGTGGGGTCATCCATAATGCTGTTGGCTTTGTGGATGCAACATGTGGTATAGATGCCTGTGTTAGGGGGAAAAGAAGCTCTGATGATCTTCTCAGCTGTCCTCACTATCTGCATCAGGGTCTTGCGATAAGAGACAGTCCAATTCCCAACAAGCAGTGATGCTCAGGCTGCTCTCGATGGTCCCTTTGTAGAACATGGTCAGAATGGTGGGAGGGAGATAGGCTTTCCTCAGCTTCCATACAAATTACAGATGGTGCCGGGCTTTCTTGCTGATGAAACTGCTGTTGACTGACTAGGTGAAGTTCTCCGCCAGATGACCACCCAGATATTTGTTGCTCTTGATGATCTCAGTCAACAGTAATATAATTTGTTTTGCCTTTTTTATCAAGGGTCAAAAACAGGTTGTTAGCTCTACACCAGACTGTTGCTCCTCGCTCTGTATGTTATATGATTAGACCCAAAAGAATACAAGACAACCCAGGATTCCCTTTAACAGAAGTCTACAGTCACCCCAGGGAGCTAGTATTTTTTATTTTTTGCTCTCTATTTTTCTCTTGAGCTCTCCAACGACTTTATCTACAGATTTATATTATATTATATTATATTATATTTATACAGATTTTATTGCACATGTATGACAATTCAGCTGTGATTTTCATCTTCAAAAGAGAAATGAAATACAGTACATTATATATATATTAATGTATCTGTTCATATTTTGTAGTAGTGGTAGTACATCTAAAATGTCCACATAAATAAAAAACATCTGCAACTGAATATATTAAGTATCTAAAAGCCACACATGTAGTTCATTCCATGTGTGTGTGTGTGTGTGTGTGTGTGTGTGTGTGTGTGTGTGTGTGTGTGTGTGTGTGTGTGTGTGTGTGTGTGTGTGAAAAAGCTGCCTCCTACTTTATACCGAGTGCACAGGCCAGAGAGCAGATGCAGATGTTCTTGTGGTGGATCATTCTTGGCACAGCAGCGACACTGATGTGTTGTAGGTGTCGTGTTATTATGAGCGGATCAGCCAAAGCACCGATGCTGCCATTTTACCTAGGCAGTTTCCTCAGCATTAAGACACTCAAGACAAAACAAACACATATTCCATCAAGGACCCGGTGACATTTGGACGGTAAATACTGCATGAATTGTACAGGGTCTTGTTTTGAACTAGCATTAAAAAAAAAAACCTAAGGTTTACTTTTAGTCTCAGAACTGTTTAAAAAGAGTGATTGGTATGCTCGCACAGCTTGTTTTTTAAACTCATATTCTATCCGGCTCTGAACATGTTTATTGCCTCAGGTGAAGCAGTTGCATTAAAAATGAATGCTAAAGTCTAGACAGCTCACATTTGGAAAGTTTTTTTTTTTTTTTTTTGCACTTAACTAACATTGGCATTATTTCTTGGCATCTAATAGATAGCTGAGCTTTGTGTACTATTCTGAGGCACATGGTGTCATGTATATCGTGCAATCACGTGTATGATTTCTCACAAAATTTGAATGTGTATACACGGACGTGGCTTTAAATATTACTCTGAAGTGCATTTATAGCTATTATAAATTTGCCATGTTTTAATTTTTTTTTTATTACAATTTATCATTTTATTTTATTTACTCAGAAAAGCCCCATTGAAATACAAGAGCTCTTCTTGTATGTATCGAATCCTGGTGAAAACACAAACAGCCCAAATGCTGTATGCATCAAAGAAAAGGCACACCAGAGAAATAGAGAGAAAAAGGGAAAGCGCCATAGCAGTGATATCCATAACACATTTCATCTCATGATATGAAACAGCAACATGTTTCCTTTAGGGCTGTTTGTAAAAGACCTTTAAACGTATTCAAAGAAGCGAGTGTTTCTAAGGTCATGGTGTTTTGTAACTCATTTCATGCCCAAAGAGCATAAAAAAAGAAAAAGCGGTTTGAGCCTTGGACTGCACTATGAGGACATTTAAATAAAATCAGGCACTAGATCTACTAGTGGAATTGCTAGTATAATGAGATAAAATAGATCCCAGATCCACCATCAGGAAGAGATGCTGCGACAGGAGGCGAGTGCAGGGAAAGCGGTTTTATTAAACACAAGACTCCAACAGATCTGAAACAGTAAACAAGAGCAGGCAGTGGGCAGGGGATGGGCAAACAGCATGAATCCGGGCAGGTGAGTGCAAACGAGAAAACCAGAAGCAATGTCCAAACCAGAAAACAAGCTTTCACAAGAAATAAACACTGGGTAACAACTAGTGTAATAAAAAACTGAGTGTGTACTTCATAAAGTCTGAATGTTGAGAGTGTGTAAAAGTCCATGAAGATGTGAACCCTTGTGTGTGACTGACGTGGGCTGACGTGACACCCCCCAAGACACACACTTTTTTTTCAGTTTTGTTATGTTGCAGCCTGATTCTACAATCGTACAAATAATTTTTTTTTTTTATTAATCTATACCAAGTGCTCCATAATGGCAAAGTGAGAACAGAATTCTAGAAAATGTCTGTAAATGTATTAAAAAGAAAAAACTGAAATATCACATGTACATAAGTATTCAGACCCTTCACTCAGTACTTAGTTGAAACACCTTTGGCAGCGACTACAGCCTTGAGTCTTTTTGGGTATGACGCAACAAGCTTTGCACACCTGGACTAGGGGATTTTTTGCCATTCTTCTTTGCAAATCCTGTCAAGCTCGTTCAGGTTGGATGAGGGCCGTAGGTGGACAGCCATTTTCAGTATTATGTAGTATTTTAAATCAGCATGCCCTGGTTCCTTTTTTGCTTCTTAAACAATAGAAATTTGCATATGATTTAAAGTTTTCAAGTAATTAAAGAACACACATTGCATTTTTTTCAATTAGAGTTACTGTCAGGACTCAGCCCGGACTTTGGCCATGTGCATCTGTTTATGTTGTGTGACACGTGTCTGCCCCGCCCCTTGTCTCTTCCGCCCCGCTTCTGCAGACCCGTTCCTCATGTGTCTAATTGTCTTGTCTATTTAGTTGAGCCGCGTTGCCTGGAGCAGCGCGGAATCCTCTGTCGTCTGCTGTCGTCTAATGTCGTCTCGTCCTAGTCTGTGTCTCTGTTTCGTCTATTTATTTTACGTTATCCTGCAATTGGGTCTGTTTTACCCCCCCTATCCTTGACAGTTATATTAAATGATTTGGAACATCCACAAAATTTCAACAAATTTACCATCAACTACAGAAAACGCAATTCGGAAAATCCGAGCTTAGAAGAGTAATAAGGGCTTTGAGGTGCTGTTCAAGTGTGTTTAACTGGTAAATAAAATCTTTATGCCATGATCTTTCTGCACACATCAATGGAACACGGAATTGTGTAGCTTAGAGTTTAAGGCGTTGGGTTGTTGATGTAACGGTCGTGAGTTCAAATCCCAGATCCATCAAGTGTCCATTACGGGGCACTTAAGCAAGGCCCTTAACCCTGAATTGCAAAGTTGTATAAAAATGAGATAAAAATGTAAGGCGCTCTGGCTAAGGGTATAATGTATTTGTCTAAATGTCTTTGAGCTACAAACTACCAAACCTATGCTCATGCTGCAACAATCTAGCCAGCCAACTGTGATGATTGCTATGTACTGTATCTTCCTCTTCAATACTCAGTGTACTTTAATAAGCTCTTACTGTACATCTTTGGATTTTGATTGATTTCAAGCAAATATGACTTTGTGGTGGCGTTCACATGCATTTGTTTTATAAATAAGATCTTTTATACATGACTTTTGACTAGCTTGAGTAGCATTAAAATATGTGACGTTTCCGTCATACACGTTTTTACTATAGCAATGACAAGGTTAGAGCGAGCGCATTGATATTAGCTTGAGATTTGATGCCCAGCTGATGCTACTGTCCCAGCTGCTGCTGTTGAAAAGAAAATGAATCAAAAACTCCTGAGAAACACCCTGAGTTTCCACAATTTAGCAGTGCTGTGGTATAATAAAGTCAGAAATTGTCTTTGTCTGGGGATCTGATGCATCATTAGACTTTTCGTTTTATTTTGAGTTTAAGCTCCTATGTTCCAGCATGCAGAGTGTTCACAGTTACCTGTCTGTACAGATTACCCAGCAACTATTTGTTATTCAGACCACTTCATTTTCATTCGTCTGCATCATAAAAAAAATAAAAATAAAAATAAATAAATAAACAGGTCAGATATGAGGTGAGCTATTTTTTCTGATTGTGCGAGAACAACACAAAGCTCAGATGTTTATGAGTCCTGCAGTTTGTTTACAGGTCAGAAAACTAAATCATTTAGTAATTAATTCCTGACTTACATTATCCATGGCCAAGTGATTTCTGTCAGTGTTGCTAAATCAAACCCGTTCTGGCTTCATTATTTTGCAGTTCCATCGTTTTCACAGGTGATTAATTTCCACTGAATGTGCTTTTGCTGCCCCAGACAGCTTTGTGAGCATCTAAGCTGCATATTTAGCTTTGTTTTTGTTTTGGGTTTGTTCAGGCCAGTCTGGAGCTCGACTCCGAGCCCCTGTTCAGCCATGGATTAACAAGCGTAGACACGGCATCTGACTAATGTTGCATGTCGTGTGAAGTCAAATCAGTAGACTAAAATATCTAAATCACATCCTTATGCACTGTTTGCTTCAAGTGTAAGGTTTGGACTAAAAAAAACATTCTGGGAAACTTTTCAGCAGCTACAGTATAGTGAATTAACAAAAATATTCAAATCTAAGGAAATAAATATGTCATATTTCAGACACCATGCATGATGTGGTTTAACGTAAAATGTTTAAATTCAATAGAGAAAATTATGATTTATCTCTAATAAGCAAGCCAGAGGCGAATGTGGTGAGGAAAAAACTCCCTGAGACAATATGAGGAAGAAGATTTAAAAAGGAATCAGGCTTATGGAAATGGAAGCCCTCCTCATCAGGCCTCATCTCAGTGACACCAGAGCATGTGATTATAAATCATTTCTCTTGTAGAACTCTGTCCAATATGCTCATTCTAGTTTCAACAGTCAGTTTATAATTCGTTCACGTACTGAACTGATGGACAGCGGCAGCAACCTTTAAGTAAGAAGGCAAAGTGGCAGAAACCTCCGACTGAGAACGATCTCTAGCATGTAGAGCATAAGGAGGCAGGGGGGAAAAGTTAGGACGATTCTAAGGGCCCACGCACTTTTGGGGCCCCCAGAGATCGTTTTACTTGGCTTGTATGTTTGGTGCGAAATGGGTGTGGTAGGGGGCCCAGTCTCATTTTCTTTCATAGGGCCCAAAGTGGCACCCCTGTAAGGATGTTCTACAAACTTATGTGTCTCAGGCCAAAGTATTAAACAAACAATAGACTAAATAATAGAGCTCCAATCCCAACTGTATGGAGGGACATGATATTTCTGGTTTAATTGGGGATATAGTAGCCTAGTGGTTAGGGTGTTGGGCTACCAATCGGAAGGTTGTGAGTTCGATTCCTATGTCTACCAAGCTGCCACTGCTGGGCCCCTGAGCAAGGCCCTTATTGCTCAGTTGTATAAAAATGAGATAAAAAATGTAAGTTGCTCCCGATAAGGGCGTCTGCTAAATGCTGTAAATTAGAATAGCTTTTTAAAAAATGTATATCTTTCAATTACAAAAACCTCTGAAATTCAAGTAACACTTAAGCATAATATTTTGCCTAGAAAAGATGTTTTAAAAAAATCAAAAATAAAAAGAAATAGTTAGCAAGGAGAAGGTTACGGTGAAGCATGTGATGCAAGTTCTAACATCAGAAGGAAAACAGTAGTGTGTGACAGGGCTGGATGTTCTCATTGTTTATTCTCAGAGTATTGTCTTATTATTTATATCAAACAACATGTGTGTGAGCTTAGCTAGGATACATTTCCAAACCTTGACTGTGTAATGTTCTGTCAGTGCAATGAAAAGTTCCGTGTTTGGTTTTTATAGAAGAATTCTGACATATACTGTACACACACACACACACACACACACATATGTCATAAAGCAACACGTACTGATTTCTGAATAGATTTACTTCATGTTTATCAGGCTGAGCTGTTTTTCTGCCAACCTATGGTGAGTAACATTTACAGTATGCATATGAACGTTTCTCTGAACATCGGGGTTGGTAAAATATTTAAAAAAATCAAGCCGAATGAGGCTGAATCAAGTCAGAAACTGGCATTTTAAGAGAATTTAATATACAAAGAAAGCAAACTGGTCAAAACTAGGAGGATAATATGAAGCCACCTCGAACTGCAAGTAGAAAAAAAAGCCAAAATATTACAAGTAACTGAAAAGCAAAGAGTTTATCGAATACACTGAGCTGACTGAGCGAAGAGAGCAATGAGGTGTGTTAGAGTTCAGGGAAATGTGAGCCTTGAAAAGTGTGCCAAACAAAGTGTGCAAGTCAGCCGAGTCAGCACAGTTTGTAAAGTAAACGTGGTAAAGAAAATAAAGTCAGTAAAGTCAGTAAGTCCAGTAAAGTCAGTAATTGTAATTAGTAGTTAGTAAAGTAAATGTAAAGTAAATACATTTAGTAAAGATAATAAAGTGAAATTAAAGTCAGTAAGGTTAAGAAGTAATTGGTACCAGAATGGAGAACTGGGTGTAGAATGATTGTAGAATTTGTGCAGTGAATCATTCTGAATCCCATGTTCAGGAGTACAAACATTACATTACATAACAGCAATGACACGTAAGGCATGTGAGACACGTGAGACGTAAAGTTAAAAGAAAAAAAAAGTGTGTGTGTGTGTGTGTGTGTGTGTGAGAGAGAGAGAGAGAGAGAGAGAGAGAGAGAGAGAGAGAGAGAGAGAGAGAGAGAGAGAGAGAAAGAGTAAAATAGAGAGACAGAGAGTGAAAGAGAGAGAGAGTGAAAGAGAGAGAGAGAGAGAGAGAGAGAGAGAGAGAGAGAGAGAGAGAGAGTGATGCTTTATTTATCTACATACTGTAGTGATAAAACCCTATAAGCCACACTCTCTTCCATGAGAGGTTCCCAGGCCGTGACACCCTGTGGTCTAATTATGACTGCATCGTATCCTAAAATCATCAAATCAACATTACAGATTCGGTTTTACTTCCAGATGAAGATGCAACAAAGAGCTATGGAGTGTATGGCTGGATGTGGGAATAAGGCTCAGGGAGGTAAAAATATAAGACTTGGGTGAAAGCCAGATGGCTCCTGGGATGATTTCTGGGTGAAGGTTCAGGTTAATTTAGTACTTGAATGCTGTATGTCTAAGAGTTTTTTTTTTTTGTTGTTGTTGTTTTGCCCTTAAAGCAAGCAAGGACATTAAAGGCAACACATGCGTTGAAAAGCTGCAACATGGCAGTCCTTGTCAGCTTAAAAAAGCAAGGACAAAGAACTGTGGGAGGTTACACTAAAAACCTGAATTATTAAAGGACTGTGCATGTAAAAATGTATTTAGCAAATTTACACAAGTTTTTTTTTTTATTTAATTTTATTTCTTTATTCATTTATTTGTATTTTTTTTAATACAGTATGATTTTTCAAAACTTCAACTGTTTTTCTTTAAAATATGTTGTTCTAAGTAACCTATTTCCACCTCAGCTGCTAAAAGCACTTTATCAGAGCATGTGACAGCGTTCCTATGTATTTAATCATCATTAGGCAACATCTCGGTACATGAAAATATCTTCAATCGGGTCGTATTTATTAAATACGTTTTGTTAGAAGCTCACAGGAAATTAAATAGAAGGTTATTAAACCGCTTTCTAGTCATCCTTATTTTAAGCTATAAATGTTCTTGTATGATTAACAGATCATTTTTGCTTCTTTTTTTGAAATAAAATTGCTGAAAATGATGAAAAATGATCTACCAGTAGAGCAAGAAATGAGTATATTGAAGATATTTGCACTCTGTAAGATGGCATATGAATAAAAAACCCTGTCAGAGATTTTTTTTCTTTTAAGTGCTCTTCTGATCTAAAAAGCATATGATATAGTGAACATGTCAGGAATATTTAATAGAAAAGCAGCTCTACGGTCGAAATAGAAGGTCGTAACGTTTAACCCTTTTTCCAGTATGCTAGCGTTCCATGTTGGCAACAAAATTGAAATCGACTTATCAGACATTTTCAATCAGTATAAAGAAAATAATTGTTTTATCGCTGAAAATCTGATGAGTCAGGACGCTAAGATGTTTTAACTCCGTTGGTGTAACCTTACACAGAATTTTAGTGGTTGAAAGTAATAGCTTCATATTTAAGACCCTTATGAACATTTACTCCATTTAGCAGACACCCCTATCCAGGGGCCCAGCAGTGGCAGCTTGGTGGATGTGGGAATTGAACTCACAACCTTCCGATTGGTAGCCCAACACCTTAACCACTAGGCAATTACATCCCTAATTAAACCAAAAATCTCGGGGGCATCTCAAAAGGCAGAAACGGGTTTGATATCAACATGTATTTTGAAAATATGAAAAAGTACAAATTCTTAATTTCATGAGTCACCACCGTGAGTGTGACATGAAAAAAAGAAATTCAGCACTGCACTTGAACAACACAAACAGACCAAATTCCAGTTTTGAGCCTTTAGTAAAAGGGTTAATAAAAAATAGTAAAAAAATCGAATAAATAGAATCAAAAGTACCATCAACAGATCATCATATTGCAAGGTGAATGTTGAGACATGGACACATTCATAGGCTTATGTTAGGTTTATTGTGGATAAGGATAATGATTCAACATCAAGAGGCAGGGTAGTGCAGTGGTGACTCAAGTGGTTAAGGCTCTGGGTTGTTTATCAGAAGTGTGGGGTTTAAGCCCTAGCACTGCCACTGTTGGGCCCTTAGCCCTCTCTGTTCTAGGGGTACTGCATCATTTTTTTTTGAATGCCTCGTCTCGTTTCGTCTACAAAAAAGAACATAAACGAGAACAAAAAAGCGTCATGGCACGTTACATCCTGTGCACAGTTATTCTTGGCAAAAAACATACCCCAATTTACAGCACGTGCCACTGAATTTAGCCTCCAAACTAAATTAGTGCTCTTTGTTTAGGGTCTTATATCAGGATGTGAATTGCATAAACTGACAGCTCATTTATACAGTATGTCTGTCTTTATTCCTGCTGCGTCTTACGGTAAAGCTCGTTTCTTTTAGGCTTTTTAGCATGCGAAAATGTTAATAAGTTATAATGCAGTGTTGCGTGTAGTTTAGAATAATCAGAGGATGTGTTGTGTGTAAACATTAATGCAGAGCACAGCTGGCATCATCCACCTCCTTTAATGCTTCGGCACTAAATTATGCAAAAAAGTCACCTGTCAGGGACGACCGGTGCCACACAGCCGAGGTCTGTTTGCTACACCGGATTACGTCAAAGCATGAAAGCTCGATATTTCGGAAGCTGTACCAAGGATTAATGAATTAAGGACACGTATGTCAGAACATTTGATGAGGATACTGTTAGAATTTTCAGGTTCACTCGGAGAAGACACCTGAGGCACTCTCGACCTCTGAGCTTAATTTAGGGAAGAGGTTGCTAAAGAACCTACAAAATTTGTGGTGGTTCTCGCAGCTACTGGTGATTTGGCAAAGAGTCACATGGATAAATCCTTGATTCTAATTGGTAAGGAGGTGTTGATTCATTTTCTATAACAGTAGTTTAAGCAGCATGTTAACACACTCGCACTAATACATTGTTGATGTTGTTCTTTTAACATTAACTTCCACACGAGATTGTATGGCATACAAATCGATTATTTATTGGTATTTTGATATATACTGAAATAATAATGTTTTTAGAAGGTCTTTTCCAGTGTCATAAGAGTCAGACGTTAGGCCAAAATGTTTCAATATGGAAAGTTTCTCCATCTATCCTTGTTCTGTAGTGCTTATTCTACACAGGAGGCCTAGAGTCTATCCTAGGGGACCATGGGAACGCGGCAGGGGACACCCTGGGCAGGGTATCAACCCACACAGGGTGCAATCTCTCTCTCACACACAACAGAGAAGTTAGAGAAGCCAATCATCCTTTGGTCAGAGAGAGGAAACTGGAGTAACCTGAAGCACAGGGAGAACATACAACTATACACATACAACACACAACTCTACACACACAGGAAAGAGCCAGGAATCAAACCCCCAACTCTCCAAGTGCAAGACAAACCTGCTAACCAGGCTGCATTTCTTTGTTTTATTGTTTTTGAGAGAGAGAAAATAAAGAATCGCAGGATTTGTCTATGGATTTTTGGATATTTAACTAATATATGGATCCTGAAGTGCTTTAACATTACTGGTTCAGGCAGATAAATCATCTCGTTTATCATGTTCGGTATTGAGCTGACACACTGACTGACTGACTGGCTGACAGATGTGTACAGGATGAAATGAAAGTATAATAGCTTCTGATATGTAAAACAGTGGGGGGAAAAAAATTGCGTATGAATGATTTCCTCCAAATCCCTTCTGAATTTAATAAATCTATTACAGTCCAGTTATTTCAACAGGTTTACACAAGTCGTGGTCCTGGTGTGTTTTGTAAGTTTGTTTTGTTTTTTTGGTCTGTCTTGTTGTTCAGAGAAACCCAGCATAGAAAGAAACAGTGATAAATGGTGTGATTACAGCTTCTCTATCATTGACTGTGTGGCATTACAGATTAGCACTAGCCTCTGAAACGGCTGCTGGAAATGCAGCTTTGTTATTTTCACCCACACACTTTGAAAATGTCACCAGTCGTGCATCGAATGGTGCCAAAAGCACGCGTTACAAGGCGGTTAGCAATCAGAGAGTTGAACGCTGGCATTGTGATCGAGCTCTCAGGAACCATTAGGAAATGAATGATCAATACAGAGACAGCAGGCATGAAGCTCTTTCAGGAAAGTCGGATTGAATGGCGTCACATGTTCCCTCGCCGCTGTGTGTTAGCAAAAGGTCTTACCACCCTTCCTTCCTGTAAAAGCTGAAATGCAGTGTTCCATTTGCCATTTTACTCTTCTCTAAGTTCAAGTACAACTTTTTAGGGTTTTTCTTCTGAAATCCAGAACATTATAATTCTCCTGACACTTGGTCGTATATTTGGCTTCGGTAGTTTCATGGTGTCTTGATGAAGCTGAGTGTACAAGCGGGAGGGAGCTGTACCCTGTGCACTGACCTCGACCTCCAAAGTTGGAAGGAAACATTTCATTATTTTCACTTTAATGTATATGCAACAAATTTAAGGTAACTATTCTTATTAGAGTGGCGAGATACAACAAGGGAAGAAGCTGGGAGAGGATGCTATGATGCGCAGCCAATCAGCTCAGATCTCATGCCGGGAACCAATCACGTGCCTTGTCTGAGTGCCCGTGGGTATGTACAAAGCCTCTGAGAGAGTTTCTCTCTTTGTCTGGCATCCTGGGAAACCATTTTTATTTTTATTTTTCGATGAATATTTTTAAAAAATCAGCGATGCACTGAGGCCGCGAAACTTGAACCGCGAAGTGGCGAGGGATTACTGTATATCGTTTCATGTTGTACGTAGACATCCGGCACTGCTGTGTTGTAACACTGCAAAACATTCGAAGCAAGATTTCATTACCCCTGGGTGAATAACCCGGGGTTAAGTGCAATGTTATGTTGCATCATTAAAGCTAAGTTCTTAGACAAATACTAAAAAAACACCATAATTCACTGGAAAAGCAAGCAGATTTTGTCTAATTTGCTCAGATTCACAGATTCATGGCTATGTGATTTTTTTGTGCTGTGTGCACGTAAAGCTTCTGCAGTAACACAAAGATATTGTTGTAACACAAAGTCTTGTTGCATGCAGGGAAAAGGCAAGTTTAAGGAAAGTTTTGGAGTTTTTCTCATAATGCATGTCTAGACATCTAGATTCTTTTACAGAATGTGTTTTTATTTCCTGTGCATCTCAATCAATTGAAAATCCCCCAAAACTGAAAAAAATGAGAAGTTTAACATTTAGCATATTATATTTCGACTGTGGTGCAGCATCACAGACGTTTTGCCGTGTTCATTTATAATGGTGTCTGATTACAAACTGAATTGATGAGGCTGATTTCCACTTGATCAAAGTGTGACGCTCACTGTGCGAGGAAATCACACTCGGCTAGCAACGTTTTTAGACATCGGGAGCCAGTGTTTTTTTTTTGTTTGATTTTTTTTTACCACTGTGTTTGTGCGACTGGCTTCTTACCCAGTGTGATCTTTGCAAGCAAATAGACAAGGGAAGATTAGAACGTTGTAGGCGGCAGAGAAAGCTGTAGTTACAGGAAATTGAATATATTTTTTTAAAAAACACATCCAAAACTTCAGATAATAGCTGTAATTATCAGGGGATAAACCTGAATGATATGTAATATATATAATTAAAAAAAAAGGTCAAAGCCACATAAATTCAAACAAGGCTTGATAAATGACCAGTCTCTACTGAATCGAATGCAATAGGTACTTGAATCAAATGCAATAACTGCTAAATTGAATGCTTTAAGCACTGAATCAAATGCAATAAGAATTGAATCAAATGCAGAAAGCATTGTTTCAAATACAGTAAATACTAAATTGAATGTGCTAAATCTAATGCAGTATATAAATTATAATGTCTGATATCGTGTACTGTAACAACACTTGCACTTGTGACATGCTCGTCTCCTGATAACTAACCTAGCACATTAAATGCTCACTGCATGTGAATCAGGATAAGATCCTGACATGCCAGACATTTTCTGCTCGCATTTTGACATCTTGATAAACTCTTTCTACTGAAGGAGCAGAACTTGCGTAATATATTTGCCCTTGGCTGTTGCTTTCTACCCCAGTCAGATTTGAAACAGTGAGAAGTCTCTCGTTGTACAACATCTACTTCATCCAGAGCTACTTGTTTGCTTATGTTATATTAATTCCTACAGCAAACAAGACCAAACCACTCTCATTTTCTGAGATTCACTCCAGGCCTGCCCTTGCCCTAAGGGCACTGCACTGGCTGCAAGGAGAGCAGATGGGCACTGAGCTCTGACGCTGGCTATTTCCCGTCTGTCCTCAGCTACTGTAATGACAGTGCCCATACTTTAATTAGTCACTGCAGCAGCGATGTAGAATGGGAGCAGTAAAGAATGATTTTCTGGCCTTCAGAGCTTTGCCTCACTCAGGTTTGAACCAGCCGCAAATCGACACAAATTTTTATTTCCCCATAAATTCACTGTCTGTTTTGTGCTTAATGCTTAATAAACACTAAGCTATTGATAGCTTTTTGTGGTGGCTGAGGTAAATAAAGTCCAGTAACTCAATATCACACGTAAGCAGAATCCCATGGAGCTTTCTGTTCGTCTTTCCTTTATGGCAAAGTGAAAGAATATCAGAGAGAGTGACAAAAAGAAAGAAAAAAAGAAATGAAACATACTAACCTCATATATAATGATATGATTTGTTATGTATTTGCATTATTTTTATTTCATTAAAGCTTACTTACACCCAGGTATTTGATCAAAGCACAGCTTTTATTAAAAGAGTTCCCCTTTTTACTCGGAGTGAAACATCGACACAGTAAGACAGCTAATTTATCTAGGGACGTCAGTAAGAAGCCATAGAGAAGAGGCAGAGAAATGAGTTCGGTTTGGGAGGAGTCAGTGCTGCTGAACAGAACGCATCTTGACAGCACTCTCATCTCTATTCCTGATCTCATGCTAATTAACACTGAGATCTGGCTTCCAGAAGGGAAGCACGAGGACCATGTGATGCTCGCATGCCCCTGGTAGTACATGATGCAACGCAGGGCATGTATGTTTGAAGCTAATGCCAACCAGAAACCTGGAGGCTCTTTCTCTATCTGTCTGATCCGCAAATAGGTGTATGAATACTGCAGCAGGTGATAAACATAATGAATATAACATCGTGTTGTTGTTGTTTTAACTTTGAAACCCGAAGCATTTTTTTCTGACATCTTTGTCAGAAGACCAAATTCTATATCTTATTCAGAGACATGTTGACAGTGAGGAATGATGCCTCATTTTCTCTTGACTTTAAGGATCTGAGTGAACATGCTCCTTTAAAATAATCAGGCTTTATAGTCCTTATAGTCTAAACTGAGCTCTACACATTTCAAAAACATAGCGGAAGTGGTTTTTTGAAAATAGATCAAATCAAATTGCATAACTATGGAAGTCCGGAGGCCATGTAATATTATAATATTATATATATATTTTTATTAATATATATTTTTTAATTTTTTTTGAGTATTCGACATAATAACGCTGTAGAGGCAGCAAAATCGCAATAACACAACATCATGGATGATCACATTAGCTTTTATTTTGATCAGGGACTCGCTCAAACTGAAAATCTGTCTGTCAGTGATTGACTTCGAAATAATTGTCCAACACTTACACATACACCATGATCTACACCAGAACGAGGGGCGAGAATGTCTCAGGATACAATTACAGCACATCATGAGAAATCTGTTATTTGTTATGTTAGGTTTATAAGAAAATTAAATCCTGATCATGAGAAAACAACTACTGTTATGTCGGGACAATTAGGACTCCAGGACATAACCATGGTCTTAACTGAGTCTTATTCAGTGTAAATGAAATTTTACTCAAGATGCTGGGACTTTTGCATTTGGTTGTAAGATACAGGTTCCTGTGTGGAAATAGTAACACAATGCAGACAAGTATGTGAATTTAGTGCACAGGGTATAATGAATTTGCCAGGTTATAACTTGCAAGGCAATATTTAATAATTATTGATGTCCATTATAATACATTCATTTTTAATGTCTGCAGTTTTCCACATAAATTGTCAACAGAAGCGAATAAAAGGAGACTCGATCAGATGAAGCCCTTTCGATGATGTGAGGTAAAGAAATGGAGGCAGTGTACAGTGTGCAAGTTTAAAGAAGAAAACAAACAGTTTCCAAAATCCATAATCCAAGAACAGGCTGAGGTCAAGGGATTAGCAAATGTCAACAATGGGGCAAAATCCAATGTGTGGGTGTGTATGTGATTGTGTACAGGTGTGTGTTTGTGGTTGTGTACAGCTGAATGCATGATTGTGTACAGGTGTATGTGATTTTGTACAGATGTGTGTGATTGTGTACAGATGTTTGTGATTGTGTATGGGTGTGTATGTGATTGTGTACGGGTGTGTGCGATTGTGTACGGGTGTGTTAGATTGTATATGGGTGTGTATGTGATTGTGTACAGGTGTGTTAGATTGTGTATGGGTGTGTGTGTGAGTGTGTACAGGTGTGTGTGTGTGTGTGTGTGTGTGATTGTGTATGGGTGTGTATGTGATTGTGTACAGGTGTGTGCGATTGTGTACGGGTGTGTTAGATTGTATATGGGTGTGTATGTGATTGTGTACAGGTGTGTTAGATTGTGTATGGGTGTGTGTGTGAGTGTGTACAGGTGTGTGTGTGATTGTGTACAGGTGTGTGTGTGTGATTGTGTATGGGTGTGTCTGTGATTGTGTACAGGTGTGTGTGTGATTGTGTATGGTTGTGTCTGTGATTGTGTACAGGTTTGTGTGTGATTGTGTATGGGTGTGTATGTGATTGTGTGCACGTGTGTGATTGTGTGCACGTGTGTGTGTGTGTGTGTGTGTGTGTGTGTGTGTGTGTGTGTGTGTGTGTGTGTGTGTGATTGTGTACAGGTATGTGCGATTGTGTACAGGTGTGTGCGATTGTGTATGGATGTGCATGTGATTGTGTGCGCATGTGTGTGATTGTGAACAGGTGTGTGTGTGTGTGTGTGTGTGATTGTGTACAGGTGTGTGTGATTTTGTACAGGTGTATGTGATTGCGTATGGGTGTATGTGTGATTGTGTACAGTTGTGTGTGATTGTGTACAGGTGTGTATGTGACTGTGTGCAGGTGTATGTGATTGTGTATGGGTGTGTATGTTATTGTGTATGGGTGTGTATGTGATTGTGTACAGGTGTGTGTGATTGTGTATGGGTGTGTGTGATTGTGTATGGGTGTGTATGTGATTGTGTAGGGGTGTGTATGTGATTGTGTAGGAGTGTGTATGTGATTGTGTAGGGGTGTGTATGTGATTGTGTATGGGTGTGTATGTGATTGTGTATGGGTGTGTATGTGATTGTGTAGGGGTGTGTATGTGATTGTGTAGGGGTGTGTATGTGATTGTGTACAGGTGTATGTGATTGTGTAGCGGTGTGTATGTGATTGTGTAGGGGTGTGTATGTGATTGTGTATGGGTGTGTATGTGATTGTGTATGGGTGTGTATGTGATTGTGTAGGGGTGTGTGTGATTGTGCATGGGTGTGTATGTGATTGTGTATGGGTGTGTATGTGATTGTGTATGGGTGTGTATGTGATTGTGTACAGCTGTGTGTGATTGTGTACAGGTGTGTATGTGATTGTGTATGGGTGTGTATGTGATTGTATATGGGTGTGTATGTGATTGTGTATGGGTGTGTATGTGATTGTGTACAGCTGTGTGTGATTGTGTACAGGTGTGTATGTGATTGTGTACAGGTGTATGTGATTGTGTAGGGGTGTGTATGTGATTGTGTAGGGGTGTGTATGTGATTGTGTATGGGTGTGTATGTGATTGTGTATGAGTGTGTATGTGATAGTGTGCAGGTGTGTGTGATTGTGTACAGGTGTGTATGTGATTGTGTATGGGTGTGTATGTGATTGTATATGGGTGTGTATGTGATTGTGTATGGGTGTGTATGTGATTGTGTACAGCTGTGTGTGATTGTGTACAGGTGTGTGTGATTGTGTACAGGTGTGTGTGATTGTGTAGCGGTGTGTATGTGATTGTGTATGGGTGTGTGTGATTGTGTACAGGTGTGTGTGATTGTGTAACGGTGTGTGTGATTGTGAATGGGTGTGTATGTAATTGTGTAGGGGTGTGTATGTGATTGTGTATGGGTGTGTGTGATTGTGTAGGGGTGTGTATGTGATTGTGTAGCGGTGTGTATGTGATTGTGTATGGGTGTGTATGTGATTGTGTACAGGTGTGTATGTGATTGTGTAGGGGTGTGTATGTGATTGTGTACGGGTGTGTATGTGATTGTGTACAGGTGTGTGTGATTGTGTAGGGGTGTGTGTGTGATTGTGTACAGGTGTATGTGATTGTGTACAGGTGTGTATGTGATTGTGTAGGGGTGTGTGTGTGATTGTGTAGGGGTGTGTATGTGATTGTGTATGGGTGTGTATGTGATTGTGTATGGGTGTGTGTGTGTGATTGTGTATGGGTGTGTATGTGATTGTGTATGGGTGTGTATGTGATTGTGTATGGGTGTGTATGTGATTGTGTACAGATGTGTGTGATTGTGTATGGGTGTGTATGTGATTGTGTAGGGGTGTGTATGTGATTGTGTAGTGGTGTGTATGTGATTGTGTAGGGGTGTGTATGTGATTGTGTAGTGGTGTGTATGTGATTGTGTAGTGGTGTGTATGTGATTGTGTACAGGTGTGTGTGATTGTGTACAGGTGTGTGTGATTGTGTAGGGGTGTGTGTGTGATTGTGTATGGGTGTGTATGTGATTGTGTATGTGTGTGTATGTGATTGTGTATGGGTGTGTGTGTGATTGTGTATGGGTGTGTATGTGATTGTGTATGGGTGTGTATGTGATTGTGTATGGGTGTGTATGTGATTGTGTAGGGGTGTGTATGTGATTGTGTAGGGGTGTGTATGTGATTGTGTAGGGGTGTGTATGTGATTGTGTATGGGTGTGTATGTGATTGTGTATGGGTGTGTATGTGATTGTGTATGGGTGTGTGTGTGATTGTGTATGGGTGTGTGTGTGATTGTGTATGGGTGTGTATGTGGTTGTGTATGGGTGTGTATGTGATTGTGTATGGGTGTGTATGTGATTGTGTAGGGGTGTGTATGTGATTGTGTAGGGGTGTGTATGTGATTGTGTATGGGTGTGTATGTGATTGTGTAGAGGTGTGTATGTGATTGTGTAGGGGTGTGTGTGTGATTGTGTATGGGTGTGTATTTGATTGTGTATGGGTGTGTGTGATTGCTTATGCGTGTGTGTGATTGTGTATGGGTGTGTGTGATTGTGTATGGGTGTGTATGTGATTGTGTACAGGTGTGTATGTGATTGTGTGCAGGTGTGTGTGATTGTGTACAGGTGTATGTGATTGTGTATGGGTGTGTGATTGTGTAGGGGTGTGTATGTGATTGTGTAGGGGTGTGTATCTGATTGTGTATGGGTGTGTATGTGATTGTGTACAGGTGTGTGTGATTGTGTATGGATGTGTATGTGATTGTGTACGGGTGTGTGTGATTGTGTACAGGTGTGTGTGATTGTGTAGCGGTGTGTATGTGATTGTGTATGGGTGTGTGTGATTGTGTACAGGTGTGTGTGATTGTGTAGCGGTGTGTGTGATTGTGTATGGGTGTGTATGTGATTGTGTACAGGTGTGTGTGATTGTGTATGGGTGTGTGTGATTGTGTATGGGTGTGTATGTGATTGTGTACAGGTGTGTATGTGATTGTGTACAGGTGTGTATGTGATTGTGTATGGGTGTGTATGTGATTGTGTATGGGTGTGTGTGATTGTGTAGCGGTGTGTATGTGATTGTGTATGGGTGTGTATGTGATTGTGTAGGGGTGTGTATGGGATTGTGTACAGGTGTGTGTGATTGTGTAGGGGTGTGTATGTGATTGTGTATGGGTGTGTATGTGATTGTGTATGGGTGTGTATGTGATTGTGTACAGGTGTGTGTGATTGTGTACTGGTGTGTATGTGATTGTGTAGCGGTGTGTGTGATTGTGTAGAGGTGTGTATGTGATTGTGTAGGGGTGTGTGTGTGATTGTGTACAGGTGTATGTGATTGTGTACAGGTGTGTGTGATTGTGTAGGGGTGTGTGTGTGATTGTGTAGGGGTGTGTGTGATTGTGTACAGGTGTGTGTGATTGTGTATGGGTGTGTGTGATTGTGTATGGGTGTGTATGTGATTGTGTAGGGGTGTGTATGTGATTGTGTAGGGGTGTGTGTGTGTGTGATTGTGTACAGGTGTATGTGATTGTGTATGGGTGTGTATGTGGTTGTGTACAGGTGTGTGTGATTGTGTATGGGTGTGTGTGATTGTGTACAGGTGTGTGTGATTGTGTATGGGTGTTTGTGATTGTGTATGGGTGTGTATGTGATTGTGTACAGGTGTGTATGTGATTGTGTACAGGTGTGTATGTGATTGTGTAGCGGTGTGTATGTGATTGTGTATGGGTGTGTATGTGATCGTGTAGGGGTGTGTATGTGATCGTGTAGGGGTGTGTATGTGATTGTGTAGGGGTGTGTATGTGATTGTGTACAGGTGTGTGTGATTGTGTAGGGGTGTGTATGTGATTGTGTAGCGGTGTGTATGTGATTGCGTATGGGTGTGTATGTGATTGTGTATGGGTGTGTATGTGATTGTGTAGCGGTGTGTATGTGATTGTGTATGGGTGTGTATGTGATTGTGTAGGGGTGTGTATGTGATTGTGTATGGGTGTGTATGTGATTGTGTAGGGGTGTGTGTGATTGTGTAGGGGTGTGTATGTGATTGTGTATGGGTGTGTATGTGATTGTGTAGGGGTGTGTATGTGATTGTGTATGGGTGTGTATGTGATTGTGTAGGGGTGTGTGTGATTGTGTAGGGGTGTGTATGTGATTGTGTATGGGTGTGTATGTGATTGTGTATGGGTGTGTATGTGATTGTGTAGGGGTGTGTATGTGATTGTGTATGGGTGTGTGTGATTGTGTATGGGTGTATGTGATTGTGTAGGGGTGTGTATGTTTTTGTGTACAGGTGTGTGTGATTGTGTATGGGTGTGTATGTGATTGTGTATGGGTGTGTATGTGATTGTGTAGGGGTGTGTATGTGATTGTGTATGGGTGTGTATGTGATTGTGTATGGGTGTGTATGATTGTGTACAGGTCTGTGTGATTGTGTAGCGGTGTGTATGTGATTGTGTAGGAGTGTGTATGTGATTGTGTTTGGGTGTGTGTGATTGTGTACAGGTGTGTGTGATTGTGTAGCGGTGTGTGTGATTGTGTATGGGTGTGTATGTGATTGTGTACAGGTGTGTGTGATTGTGTAGGGGTGTGTATGTGATTGTGTAGCGGTGTGTATGTGATTGTGTATGGGTGTGTATGTGATTGTGTAGCGGTGTGTATGTGATTGTGTACAGGTGTGTGTGATTGTGTAGGGGTCTGTATGTGATTGTGTATGGGTGTGTATGTGATTGTGTACGGGTGTGTGTGATTGTGTAGGGGTGTGTATGTGATTGTGTAGGCGTGTGTATGTGATTTTGTACAGGTGTGTATGTGATTGTGTATGGGTGTGTATGTGATTGTGTATGGGTGTGTATGTGATTGTGTATGGGTGTGTATGTGATTGTGTAGGGGTGTGTATGTTATTGTGTAGGGGTGCGTATGTGATTGTGTATGGGTGTGTATGTGATTGTGTATGGGTGTGTATGTGATTGTGTACAGGTGTGTATGTGATTGTGTAGCGGTGTGTATGTGATTGTGTACAGATGTGTGTGATTGTGTATGGGTGTGTATGTGATTGTGTATGGGTGTGTATGTGATTGTGTAGGGGTGTGTATGTGATTGTGTAGGGGTGTGTGTGTTTGTGTACAGGTGTATGTGATTGTGTACAGGTGTGTGTGATTGTGTAGGGGTGTGTGTGTGTGATTGTGTAGGGGTGTGTATGTGATTGTGTACGGGTGTGTATGTGATTGTGTATTGGTGTGTATGTGATTGTGTAGGGGTGTGTATGTGATTGTGTATGGGTGTGTATGTGATTGTGTATGGGTGTGTGTGTGATTGTGTATGGGTGTGTATGTGATTGTGTAGGGGTGTGTATGTGATTGTGTATGGGTGTGTATGTGATTGTGTAGGGATGTGTATGTGATTGTGTACAGGTGTGTATGTGATTGTGTACGGGTGTGTATGTGATTGTGTACGGGTGTGTATGTGATTGTGTACGGGTGTGTATGTGATTGTGTATGGGTGTGTATGTGATTGTGTATGGGTGTGTATGTGATTGTGTATGGGTGTGTGTGTGATTGTGTATGGGTGTGTATGTGATTGTGTAGGGGTGTGTATGTGATTGTGTATGGGTGTGTATGTGATTGTGTATGGGTGTGTATGTGATTGTGTATGGGTGTGTGATTGTGTATGCGTGTGTGTGATTGTGCATGGGTGTGTGTGATTGTGTATGGGTGTGTATGTGATTGTGTACAGGTGTGTATGTGATTGTGTGCAGATGTGTGTGATTGTGTACAGGTGTATGTGATTGTGTATGGGTGTGTGATTGTGTAGGGGTGTGTATGTGATTGTGTATGGCTGTGTATGTGATTGTGTATGGGTGTGTGTGATTGTGTACAGGTGTGTGTGATTGTGTAGCGGTGTGTGTGATTGTGTATGGGTGTGTATGTGATTGTGTACAGGTGTGTGTGATTGTGTACAGGTGTGTGTGATTGTGTATGGGTGTGTATGTGATTGTGTAGGGGTGTGTGTGATTGTGTATGGGTGTGTATGTGATTGTGTATGGGTGTGTATGTGATTGTGTAAAGGTGTGTGTGATTGTGTATGGGTGTGTATGTGATTGTGTATGGGTGTGTATGTGATTGTGTACAGGTGTGTGTGATTGTGTAGCGGTGTGTATGTGATTGTGTAGGGGTGTGTATGTGATTGTGTATGGGTGTGTATGTGATTGTGTACAGGTGTGTGTGATTGTGTACAGGTGTGTGTGATTGTGTATGGGTGTGTGTGATTGTGTATGGGTGTGTATGTGATTGTGTATGGGTGTGTATGATTGTGTACAGGTGTGTGTGATTGTGTAGCGGTGTGTATGTGATTGTGTAGGGGTGTGTATGTGATTGTGTTTGGGTGTGTGTGATTGTGTACAGGTGTGTGTGATTGTGTAGCGGTGTGTGTGATTGTGTATGGGTGTGTATGTGATTGTGTACAGGTGTGTGTGATTGTGTACAGGTGTGTGTGATTGTGTATGGGTGTGTGTGATTGTGTATGCGTGTGTGTGATTGTGTATGGTTGTGTATGTGATTGTGTACAGGTGTGTATGTGATTGTTTACAGGTGTGTATGTGATTGTGTATGGGTGTGTATGTGATTGTGTAGCGGTGTGTATGTGATTGTGTATGCGTGTGTGTGATTGTGTATGGTTGTGTATGTGATTGTGTACAGGTGTGTATGTGATTGTTTACAGGTGTGTATGTGATTGTGTACAGGTGTGTGTGATTGTGTAGGGGTGTGTATGTGATTGTGTAGCGGTGTGTATGTGATTGTGTATGGGTGTGTGTGATTGTGTATGGGTGTATGTGATTGTGTACAGGTGTGTATGTGATTGTGTACAGGTGTGTATGTGATTGTGTATGGGTGTGTGTGATTGTGTATGGGTGTGTATGTGATTGTGTAGGGGTGTGTATGTGATTGTGTATGGGTGTGTATGTGATTGTGTATGGGTGTGTATGTGATTGTGTATGGGTGTGTGTGTGATTGTGTATGGGTGTGTATGTGATTGTGTACAGGTGTGTGTTTGATTGTGTAGGGGTGTGTATGTGATTGTGTATGGGTGTGTATGTGATTGTGTATGGGTGTGTATGTGATTGTGTACAGGTGTGTGTTTGATTGTGTAGGGGTGTGTATGTGATTGTGTAGCGGTATGTGTGATTGTGTATGGGTGTGTATGTGATTGTGTATGGGTGTGTGTGTGATTGTGTATGGGTGTGTATGTGATTGTGTATGGGTGTGTATGTGATTGTGTACAGGTGTGTGTGATTGTGTAGGGGTGTGTATGTGATTGTGTAGGGGTGTGTATGTGATTGTGTAGCGGTGTGTATGTGATTGTGTAGCGGTGTGTATGTGATTGTGTAGGGGTGTGTGTGATTGTGTAGGGGTGTGTGTGTGATTGTGTAGCGGTGTGTATGTGATTGTGTATGGGTGTGTATGTGATTGTGTGCACATGTGTGTGATTGTGAACAGGTGTGTGTGTGTGTGTGTGTGTGTGTGTGTGTGTGTGTGTGTGTGTGTGTGTGTGTGTGTGTGTGATAATGTACGGGTGTGTACTTGCTTATCAAATAATTGTATTTACTCATAAAATCAGATTATTATTATTATTGTTGTTGTTGTTGTTGTTTTTATTATTATTATTATTATTATTATTATTATTATTATTATTATTATTATTATTGTTATTGTTGTTGTTATTATTATTATTATTATTATTATTGTTATTATTATTGTTATTATTATTATTGTTATTGTTATTGTTGTTGTTGTTATTAATATTATTATTATTATTATTATTATTATTATTATTATTATTATTATTATTATTGCCACCACTTTTTTTTTTAATGGACACAAGCAGCGCACAGTCCTGCACATGGATCTATTCAAAGTCGAACCATTTTTGACCTGAAAAATAAAACTCTCCAGTTTTATGAGAAACTAAAAATGCAATTTTGCTTCCAAAATTTGCCAGTAAATGTCTCTTTCTGAAAACATGATAACATCAGCAATGTTGCCGAAATGAGATTTTTTTTTAAAGTGGGGTCAGCTACAGAATGTACTGTAAGTGGTGGCTTTGTGGTAAACTGAGTGTCCCTGTACAATCGCTGATGCTCTTACACACTGACTGTCAGATCCTCGCCACTCTATTAAGTTTAGTTGCATGGATACCAGTTGCTATTTTTCCCAAAGTTGAGGAATCATGTTTCTGCTTAAAAAATGATTTTCACGAAAAAGGGAAACTGATGGAATTTGAATATATTTGATTGATTTCAATGGTAAAAGGACTAAAGCCCTAGTTATGAGATCTGCTACAGTGTAGGCTATAACAAGTAAGCTCTAATTTTTCATGAATATGAAAAGGGTTTGAACAGTTCATCCATCCATCCATCCATCCATCCATCCATCCATCCATCCATCCATCCATCCATCTTCTGTAGCACTTATCTTACACATGTTCACAGGGAGCCTGGAGTCTATCTCAGGGAGCACAAGGGAGGGGACACATTGTCCAGGTACCAACTCAACACAGGGTATAATCACACACATTCACATTTAGAGATGCCAGTCAGTCTAGCAAACATGTCATTGGACTAACGGTGCAAATTGGAGTACCTGGAGGAAATCCCAGCAGCATGGATCAAACTCTGAGCACTCAGACAAAAGACAGGAATCGAGAAGGTGCGAGTTAAAGGTTCAGTACTAACCTCTAAGCTATTGTACTCTCGGTGAAAATATCTCGGAAAATGGACATATTGACATCATATTCTGGTTTTATTACAAGAAAATGACATCAAACAAGGTAGCACATTTGCCTTGCACCTCCAGGGTTGGGGGCTTGATTCTTAACTCTCAGCTGAAGGCATCCTGTGACCCGGTATAAGATGAGTGCTACAGAGGATGGATGGATGGACGGTTGGATGGACGGATGGATAGATGGATGGACAGATGGATGGATGGATGGATAGATAGATGGTTGTATAGATGGATGGATGGACGGATGGATGGATGGATGGATGGATGGTTGTATAGATGGGTGGACAGATGGATGGATGGATGGTTGGATGGACAGATGGATGGATGGATGAATGGTTGTATAGATGGATGGACGGATGGATGGATGGATGGATGGTTGGATGGACGGATGGATGGATGGATGAATGGTTGTATAGATGGATGGACGGATGGATGGATGGATGGATGGTTGGATGGACGGATGGATGGATGGATGAATGGTTGTATAGATGGATGGACGGATGGATGGATGGATGGATGGATGGATGGATGGATGGATGAACATCCACCAAAACTCAGTGACATGGTAACCAGACAGGATCACACGTCAACATGAGAATGTTGTAGTTCAATCAATGTAGTGTTTTGTTTCCCTTGAACACTTGATGTTCAAGCTGTTCTATGGATGCAGTTTAATACTCTTAAGCCTGGATGTAAAATAATTCAAATCTATGAAAACCCAAGCATCAGCAAAACAGCCACCTCAGACTGCAGCACCGCCGGCCACATTTGGTTTTTATTCATTTTTTTTATTTGGCAGATTCGAGAGCAGATGCAGCTGCACAGAAAATCGACCACGCTGTCATCGGCGGAGTCGTCGCTGTGGTTGTCTTCGCCATGCTCTGTCTGCTCATCGTTTTGGGACGCTACTTTGCCAGACATAAAGGTACAGTACACCAGGCGCACAATTTATTGTGCAAAGTTTGTATTTTAGTTTTTTTACACACACACACACACACACACACACACACACACACACACACACACACACACACACATATATATATATATACCCCTATTTTTATATATATATAAAAAACTGCTTTCATATGCCTCTATCATAGGTACCTACTTTACCCATGAAGCCAAAGGAGCAGACGATGCAGCTGACGCCGACACAGCCATCATCAATGCCGAGGGAGGGCAAACCAACACGGATGACAAAAAGGAATATTATATCTAACTCTGACTCTGTGTGTCTCTCCTGCTGGACTAGAAGTACGAGTTCTGTCGGGTTTGGAAGAAAGGGGGAGGGAATGGGGTGGAGGGTTTTTGTGGGGGTTTATGGGTTATGGTTATCAGACTGCATTTAGACAACGAAGAAGAGAGAAGAGGAAAAGAAAGAGGAGCAAACGCTGCCATCGAGACTGAAGAGGTGTAGGATGGAGGGCTCACATTTTCGAAACAAGCTTCACTATCCGACACCTCCCAGCCGCCTCCCGCCGGTGCCAGTTTGGTTCAGTTTTTTTCAACATTCGTGGAAAAAAAAAGAAAAAAATATTTGTGCCTTGTTCTATTTATTTCAAAAGCACCAACTTCTTGTTCCTGCACCCACGACTTGCCGGCATACTGCTGGCTCTCTTAGCAGGCCCAATCAGTCCACGCTTCTCCGACGCCCGCACACCAAACACACACTCCAGCGCTCACGCTGTTCCGCCGGTTAAACAGAACAAACGCTAATACAAATGATGCCATTCAGCCTCACAAGAACTGTTTACATCTTTTTAATGGGTCGGTTCCAAGTGATTTATTAGTTATTCTTTTTTCTTGAACCCCTCTCCCCAAAAAATACCCCCCTTCCCCCACATATTAGATTTTTAAGGTGGGTGATCTTGTTGTGACAAACCTGAGCTGAAATCAGTTTTTTTTTTGTGCTCTTGCATTATTTAATAGCTCTTCTGTATGTGCAAATAACCTGCTCGTGCTAGTGTTCATTCATTTTTTACTCTGTGTCGTAAAAACGCCCAGCGAGTGGTTTAATGATAATTACAATCACACATTAAAAACGAATGCCAAAGCAAATAGTGAACTAACCACGGATTGGATGGATAGCCCTCATATCAAACAAAAGACATGCAGAGATGCCAACATTGCAAAAAAGAAAAAATCATAGCGGGCAAAATTCAGAATTTGACCACAAACTCCCTAACCTACTGTATGTTTGTGTAAACCAGGGCAGGTTTTTTTGATGTGTGCCAAGCAACAGTGAGAAAACAAGGCTTTGTGTTTTGCAACAGGAGAAAAAACGTTCACATGCCGTCTGGAGAACTGGGGTTCAAATCCCGACTCCAAAGAGAGCAAAATCTCTGTGTTGTCTGGGAGGGAGGGACAAAATGCTGTGTCTTTCCTGACAATCGCAGTGACACTAGCCAATCATGTGAGCATATGTTTGTTGTACAGGATAGAGTGTGTTACGTTGCAGTCTACAGAGACACGACTGGCTGAATTTACGCATGGTGGAGGAAGCAAGTGTTATAGTTTACCCTTCCTGTAGGTAGCTGCTGATATCACGAGAGCTGACGTTTGTGTAGAACAAAATTGAGAAGAAAATATCCGAGAAAACAGCACAATTTGGCCTGTATTATAAGCAGCTACTTAAGTTTTGTCTGATCTAAGAAACCATCATCTTGTTGGCTGAAGGTCAAGGAATGTGAATTCATAGGGCAAAGTTCACACAGATAAAGTAAAGGATAAAGTAAAGTCCTGCACGTCTCGGGGTAAAGTCTTTCACAGCTCGTGCTTTCCCCTTCAGTGAATTGACCTTTCTTCGTTCTCGAATTTTATTCACGCTCAGCCAGACCGTTGGTTTAACTGAAAAAGCAGGAAAGCATTGCTTTCATATCACCAGGCCAAGAGGTCAAAAATCATAAATGCTACAGCTACGCCGCATATGTTGGCACCTCTGGACATGTTTCAGACTACAAAGCAGCTCTGTGTGATTTCTCACACAGAGCTGGCACCTGAAACCCGAGAGTAGGACTGGTTAATACTGAGACTGGTTACATTTATAAGTGCACCCCTTAAACAAAACTAGAGTAACAGAAGACCTACATTCAGATTCAGTCTGTAAAATCTGAGCCATTTGACCTGTGTGTGTGTGTGTGTGTGTGTGTGTGTGTGTGTGTGTGTGTGTGTGTGTGTGTATGGGGCCTCCTACCAGCTTAATATGTTTAAAAATCTACTCTTTATCAATAACATTCCTCCTTTTTGTGTATGACTCTGGAGGCCTTATATATTTTTATTCCTTGTTTTTATCCTTTTTTCCCCTCCATTGTGTTTCTTCACATCTAAGGATAGTATATGATTAGTATAGAATATATTAAGTAACATAGAGCAGTATTTGAAGAAGTCGGCATACTTTTTACATATTGGCATTCTCATGGCTGCACATCATTTTATCGGTGGTGGAGTTATTATGGGATGTAGAGAATGTTGTTAATTTTTCTTTTGTTGTATAAATAAATGGCTGAGTTTATTTAACAGGATTTTAAAACCGGAAATTAATGTGGCAATTTAGAAATGGTAATATATTCTGATATATTTATGTCCGTCTCTGCCTTGCTTTGTTTGTTTGTAAAGTGTTTTCTGGGTTAATTTGAACGTACAGTGCTTTTGATCTCACTCACCTACATTGCTGAGGAACTGAAGAGCTGACGGGAACTATGTTTTAAAATGTTTCAGACGTCTCCCAGGGGTGGATAATCACACAGGTAGATTTTCTATCCAGTAGGTTCAACCAGAAAAAGAACAAAAAATAAACAACAAGCAAAATGTGCTTAATGGTGGTGTGATGCATCCTGTTGCTATAGCGATTGCTGCCCTTTCAATTTCCCACCACTCACAGCACTACACAGGCAGGTTGAGGTGCAATGTGGTTGACTGAATGATGGATTTTACATCACAGATTAATTGACATCTAGAGATAGTTACATTGTACAAGTAACATTGTAGTAACGTATATCAAGGGAAATAAAGACGCTCGGCAGACCAGCACACCACATCCGCACACTACATCTCACAGCCAAAACTTGCTGAGGCATAAACACAGTGTCCTACATGATCAGATACTTATTTGTTTCCTTTCAGTCTGTATTAAAGCACCTACTATATAATGGTAGCTACAAACTTTTTGTTTATGGTTTGTGTTTGCATTTGCTTCTTTTTTATGTTAATTATTCATATTGTTTGTTAGCTACCACATTTTGTTTGTACAACACTATTTTTATTTGTTTTATGTTTACCATTACTTTAGTTTGTTTTGTTAGCTGCTACATTTTTAATGTTTTTAAAATACACACCATTTTTTTAGCTATCATTTTGTTTATGTTTTATGTCAGGCACCAAATTTTATACCTGCCAATTTTGTTTGGTATATTATATATACCACTATTTGTTTGTTTTGTGCTAACTAAAATGTTGTTTGTTTTCCCCACTTTTTTGTTTGTTTTGTTACTACTTTTTGTTTTTTAGCTACCACTTTTGCTTGTTTTATGTCAGTTACCTTTTGTTCATGTTTTGTTAGCTATTTTGTTTGTTTGATTGGATTTTACTACTATGTTGTATGTTTGATACCACATTTTGTTTGTTTCATGTTATACTTTGTTTTATGTTAGCTGCCATTTTTGCTTATGTTACAGTAACTGCGAAATCTTTTATGTTTAATGTTAGCTACCAAATTTGTTTGTTTTATGTTAGCTACCACACATGTTTATGTTTTATCTTAGCCACCACATATGTTTATGTTTTATCTTAGCTACCACATAAGTTTGTGTTTTATCTTAGCCACCACACATGTTTATGTTTTATCTTAGCCACCACATATGTTTGTTTTATCTTAGCTACCACATAAGTTTGTGTTTTATGTTAGCTACCACATATGTTTATGTTTTATGTTAGCTACCACATATGTTTATGTTTTATGTTAGCTACCACATATGTTTATGTTTCTTGGCAGCCAAAACATGCAGCACATCAGAGTTTTTACCTGCCCGATGCATTAGCTCATAACTTTATAGTTTATCCACTCCTGTTTTATCATCTGAGGAATAGTTCATGTTGAAGCTTATCTAAATGTCTACATTACAGACCTTGATATAAAGGACATTAATACCTTCATTGTTTATATATATATATATATATATATATATATATATATATATATATATATATATATATATATATATATATATATATTAGACATAGATCTGTGCTTACTAGTCTGCCACGAAGCATCAAATGTACATGGTAGAGAGATAAAGCATTGTAAAAATGAACCAAACTGTTGGTCATAGGTTCTTGGTGTAACTGTGTGTCATTTTGTAATATTAATGATTCTGTCTCAGGTCTGTGTGAAAATTCAATCTATTATTATTATTATTATTATTATTATTATTATTATTATTATTATTATTATTATTATTATTATTATTGCATCTCAGGTAGAGTGCAAGATTTAGGCCCCACAGTAGAAAAATATTAGAATCTATAAAGATTCTCTCACAGAGGCTCACACATCACTCCTGAGTTAAGTATTTTCTGCTCGATACGCATCAAAACCCAGTGCACTGTTTTAAATGTGGATATTACTTTGTATAGCTGGATCATCCCACATAATAGCCGGCTTGTGAAAATGTGATCTAAAAGTGAAGTTCAGGATTAGAATTCAGCAGATTAGATCACCTATTCTATCACCCAGTGCAAGTTGTTCATTGTTCAGATCAGTTTTTATGTCCAGAATTTTGTCACATCTCTGTAGTTTGTGTTTTTCGGTGTAATGGGAGATATCTTACATGTTTTCATCTCCAGTTTGTATTTGATCATAAAGGTACATTTTTAAACAAATGGAGCAGTACGTGTCTTAATAAAAAATAGATATATTCATGTTGAGACAGTATTTGATATCTTTCTTACACTACAACACTTTCTTACATATTTCTTTCTTTTTATTATTATTATTATTATTATTATTATTATTATTATTATTATTATTATTATTATTATTATTATTATTCAGGGTCAGATTGTGCTTTATTGCCATACATACAAGGAAATAGTTGGTGCTGGAGAAAAAAAATACATACAAAATAAATACAGAAAGTGTTAAAACAACAGAAAATGAACAGAAACAGAAGGTTCAGTTATATCAAACAGAAGGCATCTACTAAATGTTCAACTGAATTATTTAACGCCAAAAGAACATTTCTAAGCAGAAAACTAGATATGGAAATAGAGCGCTAATGAACAATCCAGAGAGGACATCTGAGGACAAATTTCTCTGAAAAGACAAATAATTACAATTAAATAAAATTATTTGTATATTTATATACAGTGATATTCTTCTGCCTGATATGAACGCTCCTAATTAAACACACCTGAAATTATACATAGTTTTAATGTAGCACAAAAAGTATAAAACAGTAGTGAAGACAGGAAAAATACTAGAGATTGTATCCAGTCCAAACGTGTAGGACGTATTGCACATACACTACAAAGTCAGTCAGAGTCTGATATCAGGGCTTTCATTCAGACAGAATCCAGTGTAAATGTAGTAATGAAGTGATAATAATAAACTGCAGTGTATAGAAGGTAGCATGAGTGGCGTGAGCTCTAGTCAACCTTATTACCAAATAATCCAGAAGCCAGCTGTGTGACTTGTTTTTTTAACCTTCCTACTGTACATCCTCCACTGGCTTCCTGTAGCTGCATAAATCTGATGTACAGTAACTGGCTATTTTCAAGCGGTGGTTGAAGACCTACTTATTCAGGAAACACTTCAACTAGCACTTCTTTCCTTATCTTTTGCTTTAAAAAAAAACAAAAAAAAAACACAACCTTTGACACTTTTTCATGGTAACTTTGAACAAATGTTTTAAACTCATGGTATCTTACAGTAAGTATGTAACCTAGTGAGCCAGTATTAATGTATTCAGTGTTAGAGATTTAAGCACTCATGTACAGTATGTCGCTCTGGATAAGGGCATCTTCCAAATGCTGTAAATGTAAATGTAAGTGTAAAACACTGATGCTTGCCTGCAAAGCCAAAGACTGACCAGCATCCTCTTATCTCAAAGCTCTTATCACACCCAACACTTCATTACTACACCACTGTTCTGGGGCCGAGGTAGTAGAATGAACTTCATCTAGACGCCCAAGCAGCTGAATCACTGGCTGTCATCAAACAACAGCTAAAGACTTTCCCAAAATACTTGAATAAGCACTTAAAAACTTGGTTTTATTCTTTAGTCTGTGACACAATATCAGATTATTTATTAAGATTTCAAAGCACTTATGTAAGTGATTCTGGATAAGGACATCTGCCTAAATGTCGTAAATTTAAATGTAAATGTGAGCTACTGTGGCCTATGAGAAGAAACGGTCTGATGAAGAGAGTTCAAGCACAGGCATGAGAGCACATAAAGCATCCCATCACTTCAACCTGATCTGATCTTCAGGGAGCAGTGTATTGAACTTGTTTTTTTTTTCCCCTAACTGTGATTCAAATTTAATATTGTGACACTTTTCATGTCTCTAAAGAGGTGATTAGCTCTAAATCTGAAAGATGCTATCAGCTGCACTTGCAGAAGCAAGGTTATTACCTAAACCTTCATACAGTATCATCTATGACACTTTTCTTCAGTGTGAAGTAAATAAATCACTTTAATTCTACGCTTTAACATCGTCTTTGAAAGCTGAGCATAGAACGAATAATTGATCAAAAATCTAATCGAGGAAAACTGTGATTAAATGTAAGAGTAAATGAAATACTGTTGTTTTTTAATCAGCTTAATAAAATAGATGTACCATATTCTTAGCTTTTGTACAACACACACACACACACACACACACACACACACCTGTAACCACATTACAGTAATTACATTTCACATTTATTCAAGTTAGAAACTTACGCCATGCTTAGATTCCAAATTCGTTGTATGGTGGAAGATTTGTTTATTGAGACTATTATTCATTTAACACTGAGTTTTACTGTATTGTTTGTGTTGCTTTTGAACACAATAAAGCAATAAGCCACTCCAAGGTTACACTCGTGTTACACCAATGAAATCAATCCATTTTAATTCAATTCAAATTTACAGTATTTGTATAGTGCTTTTAACAATGGACATTGTCTCTAAGCAGCTTTACAGAACATAAACTTTATGAAATATAGTACAAAGATATTATACAAAGATTAATATTGGACAAAAATTCAAGGTTAATATAAGACTTATATTTAAACGTGTTTGTATTTATCCCAAATGAACAAGCCTGAGATGACTGAGGAGACTTTGGTGAGGAAAAACTCCCTTAGATAGAAGAGAAATAAACCTTGAGAGGAAACAGAATCAAAAGGTAACCTCATCCTCATTTAGGTGACACTGGAGGGTGTGATTATAAATGATTATATACACCAGTGTGTGTTATTATGAATAATATCCTTTCTATAGTCATATACAGTCCGACAATAGTGTATTGATTAAAATCACTGAAACACCCTTTTATTGCTTTAATAACACCACACACACACACACACACACACACACACACACACACACACACACACACACACACACACACAAGGGTTTGTCTGATGGACACTCCACATCAAAATTGATGTAAAATCATCATCTTTGGCAGTGTGATGAATCTTTCTGTATCGAGTCGTGAATTTAAGGGAAAAGAAAGAATCTCATTAGCGCCTCTGTCCCCACCTTTTGTGTGTGAAGTTAACATGGTCTCCATGTGCTTCAGAGGTATTCTGGTTAACTCTCCCAGTCCAGAGGCATGCGTTGTAGGCTGATCATCAAAAAAAAACAGAAATGAATACAGACAACAGAAGAAGACATTCAAAAATGTGAGGTTTCCATCATCATTACTAACATTTATTCGTGATGCTGTGTTCTCATGGCAATCACCTTTATAGAAAAAAAAAAGAAAAATTGAATAAAAATAGAGAAAGCACCTATTTGTATCAAGAATGATGACAAGAATGAACTTGTTCTGAAGACAAAATGTACTGAAGACAAAACTATGTCCCTATAAAGATGCAGCAACAGCAATAATAATAATAATAATAATAATAATAATAATAATAATAATAATAATAATAATAATAATAATAATAATAATAATAGCTATAAACAATTTCATACAATTCTAATACTAACAGCATCATTTCTGCTAGCTGTAAGAATATACTCTATATATTATAATACTCTATAATAATAATAAAACAGAATAACTATATTTGCATATATCTCTATAAGCTCTATTACTGAATTAAATGTTAATTTCTCAGATATGTCACTTCCACACGTTATTATAGGAACAATGTTATTATTTTCCTATAACAGCACGCCCCGTCATGCTGTATGATCTGAATTCACAGCCTCATTCATCAGTTTTTCAGCACGGCAGTGTGAGTCCGCTCTTTTATATTCCATCTTGTCCAAGCACAAGCGCTCAGGAATAAATACGAATAGAAAATTCATTCTCAGCCATATGGCTCCAAACATCTGAATAGCTTTTGGCTGAGCTGAAAGTAAAGAAGAGGCTGATTTAAAGCCCACATCTTGCAAGAGAAGATTGGATTAAAGATGTTCTCTTGCCCTACATTCATACCCAGAGCGAGTAACATTGAAATAGCTTAATCGCTGTCACTGGGCATATGTGTGTGAGCTTGATCTTTCTCATAGCTGATCGTGCTGTCAGTAGGTAAGTGGCTCAGTGTGCTATACTGTTGAGTCATCATGCAAGTGGAAGAATAGGAGACGATAATTTGGTGAACAGAACTGGGTTTGTGTATGAACGCCCACTGAATGGCAAACTGGAATACTTGACAAGCACTCCGACACAATGTGAGAAATATCTTGGGGGCAAACAGGCAATCAGGTAAGGTAATTTCACCAGCTGTACTTCAAATTTCATGTCAAAAGCACTCGGCACGTCCGTGACAAATGATCAGCGTGACTTTATATCCTGTAAGGAATAATCGACACGATCATCATTTCTAGATGTCGTTTTCTCCCTCTGGGTATGTGCTAGGCTTATGTTCTTCAAGCATGGACACATTCATCCTGGCTGATCTTTTATTTGTTTGTTTGTTTGTTTGTTTGTTTGTTTGTTTGCCTTTTTAACGTCTAACACATTTCCAGCCTTCGTGGCTCTTCAAACAGTTCTCTGCACACCTCCTAAAATAACCTCATACCAAATGCTGGGTCATAAATCTCACAGTTTAGCACTTGTTTGCTCTTCTGTTCAGCCTTTAGCTAACCAAATCAATGCAGAACATACTTTTACTTCTATTAATCCTTTATCTCCACTTACAGTAGGTTATTTTGCTTACTTAATAGCTAATTAGCTCCTAAATGAACTTCAGTACAATCATCAGTTAAATCGCTCTATTGCATTGTTCTCAGCCCCAAACGTTTTTTTTTTTTTTTTTTTTTTTCCTGTCTGTGTATGCCGTATCATTATTGGACTTTAATTATCTGGTTGCTTGATGAGGTTAGGTGATATCTGATATCCTCTCCATGGAGACAGAGCTAGACCAATTAAGTTCTATTAAAACAGATTTTCATGACTCATATTTTGCCTTTGATTATCAGTTCGCAATCTGCCATTTATTCCCAAGTACAGAACGCTCAGCAGCTTTCTTTGAGAAAAAAGTCACCATTATTGATGCACAGGCAACATTTTTTTAATCACAGATAATGAATAAGAAATGTATTTTATCTGTCGATTGTAAATGCAATGGACAAACCTCTAAGAATTCTTAATAGAAAGTAATAGAAAGAAAGAAAGAAAGAAAGAAAGAAAGAAAGAAAGAAAGAAAGAAAGAAAGAAAGAAAGAAAGAAAGAAAGAAAATTCAGTATCATTCAGTATTAAATACACAAATTCTTAATCTTATTTAGTCAAATTCTTATTTGTCATGTAGTAAAATGCTTTTCCAATGTCTGTGTTATTAAACATAAAATTACTAACAATATAATCAATAACTAATAGAATAATTACAAAAAGAATTGTTACAATAAAAACAAATGTAATTATCTGTACAAACAAAGGGGAATATAAAATATCAAATTTCAAAAACAAAATGAAGTGGAAAAAATACAATTTAAAACCTGCACTGTCGACAAAGGAAATAAGATGCATTTCCAAACAACAATGATTTGAAATAAGCTGACATAAGGAGTTAAAAGCTAGGACAAGGCCAGGCTTGAAGAGATATACTGTACAGAAATACACTAAATACACTAATATACAAGTAACACAAACACAATATAACAAGCACAATGCTCAACAACAAGGACGAGAAACAGGAAAACGTTTAAGGTAACAAATCGTGAGGAACACAAAACAGAAGTGAATAAAGAAAACAGAAGAAAACATACAGGAATGTGAGATTCCCGTCATTATCACTATATTTTCAATAAATAAAGATAGAAATTTCTAAAATAGAAAAAAAATGCTTATTGCTTTGATTTTTGGTGACAATTTTTTTTTTATAAAATAGTTACAATAAAACGAGATATAGCAAAGGGGAAAATATACAACAGAACAGAAGCCTTTATTTTGTCACATATACATTACAGCACAGTGAAATTCTTATTTCACATATCCCAACTTGGGGAATAGATGAACAGTGGAATTCTCTTCTTTTCACGTTCCAACTTAGGAGGTTGGGGTCAGAGAGCAGGGTGAGCCATGACACAGCACATCTGGATCAGAGAGGGTTAAGGGCCTTGCTCAAGGGCCCAACAGTGGCAGCTTGGCAGGGCTAAAGCTTGAACCCTGATCCTCCAATCAACAACCCAGAGCCACAACTGCCACAATTTTATATATAGACATAAAACATAAAAATAAAATATGGGGGGTGGTGGTGGTTGGGATAAAATGTGCACTTTACACAAAGAAATAAGATATATTATATTCGGATAAGCGGTAGAAAATGAATGAATGACTATATCAGTGACAAAATCAAGATTTTTTCTATTAATTATTTCTGGCTTACTTTATTTGTCACATACAGTATACATCACAGCTATAGTAATTATTTTCTTCACACATCCCAGTTTGTTAGAAAGCTAAGGACAGAGCACAGTGTCAACTATGATACAGCACCCTGGAGCAGCGAGGGTTAAGGGCCTTCCTCCAGAACCCCACAGTGGCAGCTTGACAGAGCCGGGATATGAACCCTCAACCTTCTTATCAGTAACACAGAGCCTTAATAGTTGAGCCACCAATGCCCTAGGAGTATTCGCTACTTACTCCACGCTTTCTAAACACCTGACAGACTCTCAATTTTCTGAATCTTAAGTGAGTCCTTGAAATGAAATCTGAAACAGAGCTGCAGTCAACTTCCACATGGCCAATGTGGTGCTCCTCTATAGCTGAGTGCACAATGATTGTGGCTTTGACTATCTCATTTCTTACACACAGTCTCCTTGCAAGGATGCTGGAGGGACAGAAAAACAGAACACTTTAACCCTGAATGTATCACAGAGATTGATGGCTGCAGTAACTCGGAGGCTCCAGTCATTTGGAATCGAGCCACGCTGGGTTAGAACTAACACACTAGTGCTCAAGGAATACAGGAAGATCTGTCCCAAGATGGATCACACACAATACTGTGTACTGCATCTTTAATTCTTTTAGACTTTAGTCTAAAACAAAATTTTAAAAAAACAACTGTACTGTACAAGATTTATGTATTAGTCATCTGTTACTATTAAATTGTTGGTGATTAGAACAAATTAATAACAAAGAACTAGAGTAAGGCAAAGCATGGAAAGGTTAGGCTAGAAAGCATCAACAGAAATACACACTATAACATTAAAACAACAAATACAACAATATAACAACCAGAATGCTCAGCACCGAGAGACAAATGTATGTAATGGACTCTATCGAGGCATCACAAAGCAAAAAAACGAATAACAACAGCAGAAGACATTAAAAAATGCAAAACTCTCATCACTCTCACTAACATTTATGCATGATGTTTTATTCAGATAAATCAGATTTCCTGGAACTGTATTTGAACTGGAAACTGATGGAACCCCTTTTTTGGCAAGTTAACTCCTAGTGGAAAAATATTTAATAATCCAATAGGCTAGATAAACAGTCTAAAATAGCTACAGTTATAAAAATGTTGCCTTCAAAAATAACGAAAGTAAATACAGTATTTCTACTTAAAAGAATGAATACTTGCAGTAAGTATTAAAGAGCTACATGGCAGGGTGAATGCAAATGCGTGCTTGCTTTCCTGGGAGCGTCTCCCAATCAGCTTGCAATTTTCACAATGCGATACAGGTAAAGCAGCTCCGCAAAGCTAAGAACATAACAAAATTGCCAGCCCAGAGTCCCGAACTAAACCCAATCAAAAATCTCTGGAAAATCCTTGACAACAAAGTTATTGCTAAGAAACCCACTACAGTTCCTGAACCATAAAAGAGACTGGAAGAAGTGTGGACCAAAATCACACCAGAGCAGTGTGAAAAACTAGTGATGTCCTGCAGCCACAGGTGTGCTGAAGTCATTCAAAACAAGAAACTCCTACCTATTTTTGACAGCTGCAACCTTCAAAACTTTTAGATCTTCTCTTGTGCTACAGCGATTACTGTTCTCTATTTGTAATCACTGTGTTTTTCACAACATAAAGGTTTTTGTTGAACTTCCTTTGTTATTTTGTAAAACATGCTGGTAGAACAACGTTATAACCCTCAGCCAATATTCCATCAAATTCGAAACGATGAAGATTAACAATATTAATATGATCATATTTAACAATATCCAGGTAACTTGTCTACTTGTCTACCAAGAGGTGCCTGGTTTTGGTCAATTTTATAACAGCGCTGCAAGTAATCTCATACTGTTCACCAGACTTGAGTTCTGGGGATGAGTTTCACCAAATATGACCCACCAAACTGTCTCTCTGGAGTAAATGTAGTGAATTGAAAATTACTTGGATAACTAATATTTATGGACAATTTTTATAACATTTAATCAGCATGTTTAGCTACCTCATGGCTAGCTAGTTTAGATAGCTGTTTGCTGCAGAATCTGTCGCATCAGTGATGTCTTCTAAGGAAGTTTGTTGGTTTTTCAATATCTCAATAATAAAATAATAGGAAAATGAACAAATTAACATTTTGAAACACATATGAGGATAAAGCAGTAGGGAAAGCAACCCGATGTGTAGAAAACATGCAAAATTCAATATACAACTTGAAATGAAAACCCAGCATTCTCCTCCTTACGCTGTGCATAGAAATAACTACATAAAAAAATGAGAAATGTTTAAGAAAAAAAAACAATAATATGTAAAATGTAGTAGTAGTAGTAACAGTACAGTGTGTGGAGTTGTAAAGTGACAGAGCATTTACACTCCTATGTCATTGAATGTGGCCTTCTTTGTTAAAAAGAAGACCCTTATGAAGGTACAGTAATGTACCTGTATATAGTACAGTAATGTACTGTAGATATTTACCTATAAAATATAAGTAGCTGCAATTACTCCATGAGTAATATCCCCAATCTGTCCAACATGTGTATTTCTGTTGATGTTTTCAACTATGGGTGCCAGGTCTTTTAGTTATGTTGCCCCTGCCTATGGAATTCTCTTCCCCTCCATGTTCGCAATAGCAAGCGCTTGTTGACTTTTAAAACGCGTCTTAAGACATATCTTTTTATACAAGCTTTCTTATAACATGTTTTATTGAGACTTAAATGCACTTTATATGTATATGCTGTTTGTTTGTTGTGTGTTTTGTTTCATGCAGTGACCTGTATATTGCTTGTAAGGTGACCTTGGGTGTTCTGAAAGGCGCCATGAAATAAAATGCATCATCATCATCATCATCATCATCATCATCATCATCATCATCATCATCAACATGCCCAATCTGACAAGTCATTCAAAAATATGGGCATCTACTGCAGGTACAAAGTCAATATTTATATATTGGGTCAGGTACAAAGTCAATATTTATATATTGGGTCAGGTACAAAGGAAAAGCAATATGGAATGACATAGGAGTTATATTTATTGCCCACTCAGAATCATTGCAGTATGTTCAATCGTAAGTGAATAAAAACAATATAGGTAAAGTTCGGTGCTTAATGTAAATTCTCTATTTGAATTCAGGGTATGAGCTGGGTTATAGTGATGGCCTTGTACTGAATTGTACTAGCTGATTCACTGAGAGTGAATGTGAAAATCAGCATTGCTCTTCTTCCTTAATCAAATCATCAGCATGCAGAAGCAAGAGCCAAAGCTACCATTTCAAATGTATAATCAGAGATGAAGGAGGTGAAAATGTGTGATGGGAGAAAGAGGGCAAATGTGTGTGCGTGCGTGTGTGTGTGTGTGTGTGTGTGTGTGTGTGTGTGTGTGTGTGTGTGTGTGTGTGTGTGTGTGTGTGTGTGTGTGTGTGTGTGTGTGTGTGTGTGTGTGTGTGTGTGTGTGTGTGTGTGTGTGTGTGTGTGCATGCATAGACACCAGACTTAAACAGCCACTAAAATAACATTCTTTTCTGTTTATCCATATAAATATATGCAGTATATACACTTATTAGCCATACCTTTAAATCCACATTCCTAATATTGTGTAGGTCTTCATCGTGCCACCAATCAAGGCACTGAATCCACAAGAAGGTTACTGTGGTATCTGGAACCAAAATGTGAGCAGCAGACCCTTTATGTTCTGTGATGCGGGGCGACTTGTTTGTCCAGCACATTTCACAGAGGCTTGATTGGATTGCGATCTGGGGAATTTGAAGGTCAACACCTTGAAATTTTCTGCATGTTCCTTAAACCATTTCAGAACAATTTTTGCAATGTTGGAGCATGCATTCTCCTGCTGAACGAGGCCACTGAAGTTAAAGAATACTGAAATGAAGAGGTATATTTGGTCTGCACCAATGTTTAGGTACAGTAGGTGGTATGGGACATAGTAACGTCCATGTGAATGCCAGGACCCAACGATTTCTAGCAGAATATTGCTCAGAGAATCACATTGACTCTGCTGGCTTTACTTTTTTTTCCCCATAATGCATCTGTATCCCAACAACACCAGCAATGTTTAAAAAAAAACAAAACAAAACATCATTTATCAGTCCAGGCCACCTTCTTCCCTTGCTCCACGATCCAGTTCTGATACTCACTTGCCCGTTGTAGGCACTTTCGTCAGGGAAAAGGAGCCGGCAAGAGCATTTTGACCACTCTGCAACTACACTACCCTGTACACAGCAAGCTGTGATGTATTGTGTGTTTTGACATGGGATGTGGTACCTCGGTGCTTTAAGATGGTGGACTACTGATCGGAAGGTTGTGAGTTTGAATCCCAGGGTCACCATGCTTAAATGTAAGATGCTCTGGATAAGAGTGTCTGCCAAATGCCGTATACTGTATGTAAATGACACATTTCTATCATAGTCAGCTTTCATTTGTGCTTCAGGAGCTCTTCTGTGGGATCAAACCAGATGAGTTTTACTGCTTTCATCACATCGACAGGTGAGATTGTAATGAGGTAATCAATTGTATGTTAAAGATAGATAGATAGATAGATAGATAGATAGATAGATAGATAGATAGATAGATAGATAGATAGATAGATAGATAGATAGATAGATATTCTATAGATACAAATAGTAATTTTTTAAATTCTGTATTATGTTAAAACGAATTAAAATTTTATGGTGTAATTGACTCATTAGGAATTGTTAATATATTCTCTGTCTCTTCACACTGTGTGCTAACACTCAACTACCTTCAGCTCCTCTGACTGAGGATCTAAGAACTAAGCTAATTAATGCTTACAGAGTGGAGGAAGGCTATAAAAAGATATAAAGTGCCTCCAGATCACAATTAGCACAGTAATAAAATGCCATTATGAAATGGAAGTTGGTGGAAGAACTGTGGAATACAAGGCAAAAATCTCAGGTAACAAGAAAGGAATAGCCAAATTCACACAGCACTAATGCTCTTATACAAGAGTGAGAGAGCGGTGTTGCTCTGTGAAGCACTGCGTGATCTGCAGGGAGGAGTCATCAGAAAGGAAACGTATCTGTGACTTTGTCACAAAAGTGAATATAGAGGTGGTTCTTAAAGATGCTGTGCATGCAAGATGTATATCTCAGAACTAGAAGCATTCTGCAAGTGAGAGTTGGAGAAAAAAAAATGCACCAGCTGGCGATAAAAGCATTTGCAAGCTGTGATATCTGTCAGAGAGGGGTCTGAACTTCACAACTATTTGTTTTTTTTTTAATATCAAAGTTAATAAAAATGTGTTAACTGTGAATTAGTGTTTGCAAGAAAATTCTTATAGCTTGCTGGATTTGCATCATTTTACTTTAAAACAAAGCAGCTTACTGAATGTTGAGTCACATTAGCTGTCAGTTTTTTATCAAGCGAAATGGGTTTTCAGGCAACAGGTACAAGAAATCAAACTGAGCTGGTCACAGGTTATAGAAAGGTGTAAGTCATCTTAAGCATTACTGTACACATAGTTAAGGGACAGAGCTCAGCTGCTTCATTTCAAGAGATTTCATAGGTTTGTGCTTTTGGGGATATTGGCAAGTGGAAGAGGAAATTGGCAATAGGTTCTATATAACTCGGATTGCACAGATTAGTCGCACATGCAGAACGGGGTCTATGAATAAATATTTTTACAATATTGTTGTAATAAATGTTTAGTAAAATCATTTTTGCATTCAGTATATAGGATTCAATATTCTCTCGCATGAATATTAGCATGATTATTAGATCTGAAATTATTGTGACAGTCTATAAACAACAAGCTGTAGGGTTCCATGGATTAAACCCTTAAAAATGATTCTATAAAGAACATTTTTTTATTAAAAAACAAATTGGGTTTTATATAGAACCTGTTGTGATATCTGTCAAAGAGTGTGTAACTAAGTACTGATTTAGTATTGTGTCCAGCCTTCTTTGCTTTCTTTTATTTTGTTGAATATTATAATTTGGTTTATTATATAATGGTACAGCATAATGTAGTTTATTATATAATTGTGTTTAATTTTATAATACAGAGCACTTTTGGGTTCTATATTAAGGTTGCATCTGCAAAGCCAACAGCATAGCGGATGACCCCACACACCTCTCACACATTCTTCACCCTCCTGCTGTCTGGAAAAAGGTACAGAAGCATTGAAACAGTTTCTTTCCCCCAAGCCAACAGACTTCTGAATTCCCAAACACTGACAACACACACACACACACACACACACACACACACACACACACACACACACACACACACACACACACACACACACTTAGCTGTACATCTCAGCACTTACACTGCAATTTGTGCACATCATTTTTTTAATGCTGCTACAATCTTCTGCTATCTATCTTATGTTTACAACCGTAGCATCTTAACTTTCAATTTACTAAACCACAGAACTGTGTACAAGCCACAGCTGCTCTATGTACAGTCACGTCTTCTGTCTTGTACTGTTTGCACGTTTCATGTAAAACTGTGTTTATGTACATACTGAAAGCTCTTAATTGTGTGTCTTTGTATGTAGTTCTGTGGTTCTGGGGGAACGTTGTTTCATGTCACTGTGTCTTGACCTAGCTGTATATGGTTGAAATGACAAGAACCTTTTCTTCTAAGACTGTGGTGTAAGTACTGTATAGATCCACAACAACCGTTCAACCACAGGAGATACCGCTACCCTTAGTCCACTCATATTAAGAAACATGCCCAAAATATAACTTTAACTAGATTATCTGAAAAAATTTTTATCCAAAAAGTTTATTCTAATTTATATTTATCCCTAATGATCACGGTGAAAATGTTTTTGCGGCAAACAATCCCTGAGATGATATGAGGAAGAAATCTTCAGGGGAACAAGTCCAAGATCTCCTCTTTAGTGATACTAAAGAGGAGATCTGAACTCCATGTGATCCTTACACCAATACAACATTTGTTTGACTGTATGTTTATAATCACACCCTCCAGGGTCAGCCATATGAGGATGGGTTCCCCTTTGAGTCCGGTTCCTCTCAAGATTTCTTCCTTTACCAATTTAATGGAGTTTTTCCTTGCCACTGCTGCCTGAGTCACCTCAGACTTGCTCATTGGGGATAAATACATACACATTGTGAACTATAGATATCTAATATTAATCTTGAATTTTTATTATATTAATTCTTTATATTATTGCTTATGTTTACCTTCTGTTCTATGTTTATGTTCTGTAAAGCTGCTTTGAGACAATGTCTATTGTAAAAAGTGCTATACAAATAAACTTGAATTGAATTGAATTGAACAAGACTTAAAGAAAACTAAGAACTCATCCTCATCTGGGTGACACTGGAAAGTGTGATTATAAATCATTTCCCTTCTATAACTATATCTATAGTCAAGTGTAGTTGTGCAAACAGTAGCTTTCGAGTAAGTATTAGCATCAGCATTATTTATGAATTTATTATAATTTCAACATTAATTTCTTCCTGCTGATTGTAACTGGACCATGTAAAGACACTTTAGGCTCCGTATTATTTCTCATCCTTTCATGGACAGATTGTTGAACAGAAGTCAAGTAAAGTGTTAACTGTTTTTTATCAGCCATGGTAAATCCGTTAGCCACTCAGGATTATTCAGTATCTGCAAGACTTTCTGCTAACATTAGCACAAGTATTATTATTGACCTTTTATCTGATTTGTGAGAGGCTTTTAAATGTAGTCTGACTCAGTATTAAATGTTTTCTTTCTTTTTCACTTCTCAAGGCCCTTTGCCTCGATTTTCAATTACAAAAAAAACGGCTTCATTTTGTTATCAGTGCTGGCAATGAATCAAATCTGTTTTCCATCTCCCTGCATTTACAGTGACTTCACAGGCAGATGGAAAATATCAGGTAGGTGGGTCATCAGAAGCTGCAGGCAACAGAACGCCCACTCTGAGCTCCCACTGCATCCAGTCATGCTCACTGTGTGGGAGTCTGTTTGCACAAGACTCAGATCCTGGTTGCCTTCCCACTGAAAAATTATATAGATGAGCCCCATATCTCTTTACTGATGATGAGAATTCCGTCTGTGTCCAAACTGTGGTCCTTTCAGCGATTCTACGCTCTGGTCCATCCACATGATTTGCTGGTAAACCTAAACCTAAGTTTAAATAAGTGTTGAGTAAAAGTTAGAATTGCTGAGTGCTGTATCTACTCAGCCAATCATGTGGCAGCAGTGTAATGCATAAAATCATGCAAATACATGTTCACATCAACCATCATAACGGAGAAAAAAATCTTAGTGAACTCAGTGATTTTGACTGTAGCATGATTTTGTACCAGATAGCCTGGTTTGACTATTTCTATTTGGGCTGATCTGGGATTTGCACACAAAATATTCTCTAGAGTTAACTGAGTATAGAGCAATTAAAAAACATCAACTGAGCATCAGTTATATGGATGGAAAAGCTTTGTTGATGATGGAGGTCAGTGGAGACTGGCCAATATAATCGGAGCTGACAGAAAGTCTTCAGGACCTCAGATAACCACACTGTAAAATTGTGGTAAGCATAAAAGCATTTCAGAATGAACAATACGTCAAACCTTGAGGCAGAAGACCATGCCAGGTTTGACTGCAGTGAATGATGAGGCTGCAGTAAGCACGGGATCACCAAACCCACACAGCCTAAACTGATGAATCTGGATTTCTCCTGAAGCACACAGATGGTAGGGTCAGAATTTGGCATCAACAACATGAATCTATTGACCTGCCAAGTGTCAACAGTCCAGGTTGGTGGATGTGGTGTAAAGGTGTTGGGAATGTTTTCTTGGCACACTTTGGACCTATTAATCCCAATCAATCATCGCTTGAATGCCACAGACTCTGAGTATAGTTGCCGTCATGGCCAGAATTTACCCATCTTTTAACCGCTGTCCATGTTTTTAACATGATAGTGTACCGTGTAACAAAGCTTAAGTCATTTCACACTGGTTTCAAGAAAATGACAATGAGTTTGGTGATCTTCACATGAATTTTGAGTCACCAGATCTGAATCTAATAGAACACCTTTGGGATGTGGTAGAGCAGAAGATTCACAGCATAAAAGTCCATTAAAAAAATCTGTACTAATTCTGTGATGCAATCACTTCAATATAGACCAGAATCTCAAAGGACTATTTTCAACATCTTGCATAGTACATGTACACAGCAATGAAATGCAGTTTGGCAACTACCAGAAGTGCAAAGAGTAGCAATGAATGGTGAAGATGAAGATGTGTGAGTTATTCAAAGGAGCACAGATGTGGGTGAACAGGGAGTAGAATAGTGGGCTCAGAACACAGCCCTGTGGGATGCCAGTGTTCAGAATGAGGGTTGATGATACCTGTTTGCTCAACCTATCAGACTGAGGTCTGTTGGTGAGAAAGTCAAGAATCCATCTGCAAGTGGAGGTGCAGAAACCCAAGTCACTGAGCTTAGTGATCAGAACAGTGGGGAGGACTGTATTGAACGCAGAGCTGTAAGGGGCTGAATGAAGAACCATGGAAACTGCATCTTCTGTCAACATGTTCGATAGGCAAACTGGTGTGGGTACAGTGTAGGTGGTATTCCCGCAGTGAGGTGATTCAGAACCAGTTTCTCAAAGCACTTCATAACAATAGTGGTGAGTGCAACTGGGAAAAAGTCATTCAGGCATTCAGCAGCTGAGTGCTCAGGCACTGGTATGATGGTTGCCGTCTTCAGGCATGTAGGAACCGTGGCTTGGGCTGGTGACAGGTTGAAAATGTCAGTGAAAACCTGTGCCAGTTGTCCAGCGCATGCTCTGAGAACGTCCCGGGAAGCTGTCTGGACCAGCTGCCTTGCATGCATCCAATCTGCTAATCGCCGAATAGATGTCCGTTGTGAGCAGTAGAAGAGTCAATGGTTGAGGTGAAATGTCCTAGATTGAAAGGAGCAAAAAAATTATTGAGTTCATCCGGTAGGAAGGCACTGATGAAATCCAAGCCATGAAGAAGATAACAAAGGAAGGCCCTACCAAGTATTAGTATAATATGGCTAATAAAATGCATACTGCGTGTACAACTAAAATATTATTGGCTCTCAATAGCAGGACCATCATGGAAAAAATAAAAAAATACTGAAGCACCCAGTCTGCCAGACTTCCCAGTCCATTACAGTATGTCTTGCCTCTGGGGTGTTACAAAGAGACCGGGTGAGGCTTCGAAGACTTTATTTTAGTCACATCGCGTTTTTTCATCGGGCTTGCAGGTGCTAAAATACATTTTGGTGTAACAAACTCTTTGCTATAGTGAAACAACCAAATTGCTACCCTTGCAGCAACTCACCTATTATATACTGAGTTCTTAGGTGGAAATGTCTGTTAAAATAAAAATAGGTCTAGTCTATAGCAGGGGTCATGGCACACACAGATTCAGGGAAACCTATCCAACAGAAGGAAAAAATAAACACATTCAAAAAATTAAATGACATATATATATATTTCAAAAAACAAATCCATCATGCCAATGGCATATCAGTTCAAGGATTCTTTGTGTTTCAGGAAGACAAGAAAACCAGTGTACTATCATTTCTGATGTATTCTGCTAACTTCAAAACAAGGCCTTCTCATGACTAAATTAGTGTTTATTTAAAAAAACAATAATCTGCTGATGTGTTTCAGTGTTAGGAAGAAGATGAGGATGCAAGTGCAGATACACAGTGATCTTTATTGTCTCTGTAACCAAAACAGAGATGTAATCCAAACACGTAATCTAGTAACTGTCAAGGGTCAGGCGATGAACAAACTGGGACAGGCAATGTCAAAAACATGAATACAAAACAGGTGAAACCAAAGAAACTAACAATGAAACAAAAGCATTAAAATGGACTTGAACAAAGAGACACGACGCGTTTACTTCTCCAATGTGTGTGAGCGTGCACAAAGTCCTTATAAGCTGTGAGAGGATGTTGTGAAGGTGAGTGAGTCCAGGTGTGTGTAATTAGCAATCTGGAGAGTATGAACATAAGAGAGACATTTAAATGAAGTGATTAAGCGACATAGCGATGCAGTTAAGGTTTTGTGTTGGCATGACTCATGAAAAACATGAAGGTTTTTTAAATGTTGTGATTGATTTAATCTGCCTTAAAATCGTCAATGTTTTAAAGATCTTTGACTGAATAATATCCTAAACATAACATAAAAAGGTTTACCAGAAAGAATATATATTAATATCATTTTAAAAAACACTAAAATTATACAAATATACACACAGCAAAGTTTGGTATCTCTCTCTGTACATTAGAACATAGCATATAGCAGATTCTGTTGAGTACAATATAGAATTTAGTCACCGCTTTTAACTCCTGGCTTTGGTGGTTCTAAGCTCGGATGTTTCACAGAGTTATCTACACCCAGTCAAAAACTGTGTCTCAATTCACCTGCTTTGTGTTGTCACAGAAACCCTACGTGTAGTGTAAACAGTATTGTAGCGGAAAATAGAAAATAATATTGAATGCTGGCAGAAAACGCATGAATTGGAGCGAAGAGGTTATTATCAAGAAGAGTCTTTTTTAGGACAAACAAGTAGAAGCTAGATATGAGTGAACACCTGGTAAACTGCACAAAAAACTTAAGAAGGCCAAAAAAAAAAAAAAAAAGATTAGAAATCTGCGAAAGGTAAAAATATCTGTTCAGGTGCTCCACACCACTGGTGTCCTAAAATGGTCTTGTTCTTTTCTCCCTCTATACTCACCCTCTCGGTGAAGTTATATCCTTTATATGGATTCTCTTACTATTGCTATTCTGTTGACACTCATCTTACCCTTCCCTCCCTCTGATACCACAGCCTCTGCTCAGATTTCAGCATGTCTGGCTTACATACCGTCACGGATGAAGGCTCATCAGCTGAAACTCAATCCCAGCAATGAGTCGCATCTCAATCCCAGCAGTGAAATCCTGGTCATTCCAAGTGATTCATCTCCAGACCAGGATCTTGTTATATCCCCGCACAACTCTCTGATCTCACCCTCGGCCACGGCTCGCAACCTTGGGGTAACCATGGACACTCAGCTGTACTTTTCCTTACATGTTAATAATTTGACACACTGATATTGGTTTCTTCTCTACAACATCAGAAGGATTTGGCCATTTTTATCCACACAGGCTGGTTAGGTGCTTGTTCAGTCTCTTGTCATTTAGAGACAAGACTACTGCAGCTCTCTGCTGGCAGGTCTACCTATGAACACAATTCATCCTCTGCAAACGATCCAAACACTGATGCCTGCCTACAAAGCCAAAAATGGACCAGCACCCTCAAAGCTCTTATCACTCCCCCACTAAGAGAGTTAATCAAGGGTTTAGGAATGTATAGTGTGAAACGTCAGATTATGAAAAGCCAGGATTAATTGTTAACCCAGGTAAAGTGTGAGCAGCGTGAAAGGTGAAACAATATAACAGAGAAATCCCTTTACCCGGAGTTTACAATCTCCTAGGGGAACTAGTTCAAGTGTGAAAAGCAGTTATATGGTCAAAGGATTGTGGACTCCTGACCATCACACTCACATGTATCCACTCCAAGATCCTCTACAGTTCTGGAAAGGCTTTCCAGACTTGGGTATGTGGCAATATAGGGAAATACAGTGATACCTCGAGATACGAGTGCATTGACATTGGGCAATTTTTTGAGATACGAGTTGTGATTCAACCAAATTTTTGCCTTGAGATACGAACAAATTTTTGAGATACGAGCATCCGAGCCGCCGCCGTCGCCGAAACAAAGATCCCCAAGAACCAGGTGTGAGATACGAAAATCCGGGAGTAAATAAAAGGGAGGAAGAAATAAACCTCCTTGGACAGGTTTTATTAAAACAACCGGCAGATGTTGGTGAGGAAAGAGTGACAAAAAAGGCAAAAACAAGTGAAGAGAAAAGTGATGAAGAAAATTAAGTGAAATTCATCTAAAGAAAATAGAAATTGCAGCAATTAAGTTTAGTTAAATTAAGAGAATTTCAGTTAAGTTCATTAATTTTAGTGAGGTTTAGTTAAGTTCCATTTAAGTGTAAAGTAGCATTAAGAGTGTACAGTAGCGAGTAAGTGAACAAAAGTGAAAGCGTAATTCCTCCTAACTCCTCCGCCTGTTTACTCCTCCCTCAACCTTCGTGCGCATCATCCGTTAGCTCAAGTCGTCTGATCTCCAAGATAAATAATACACTTTATTTTGTTAACATTCTCTTTTATTACTGTATGTTTTTATACAATATTTCTCATTTATAAATACAGGTACTGTACATTTTTTATATTCAAAACACAAACAAAATAAATGGAGTGGAATTTTGCGAGCTGGAACGGATTAATGGGATTTCAATGAATTTAAATGGGGAAATTTGCTTTGAGATACGAGCAAATTGAGATACGAGCGAGGTCACGGAACGAATTATACTCGTATCACGGGGTATTACTGTATATAGGGAAAGCAGTCATAAAAGCATGATTTTGTCTCATAGCATAGCAAGTTTATGTTATTCTTCTTCTTCTATTGATGAATTATCTTTATGTCTAGGCATAGAAAATTATTCAGCAGGTGTACAGCAGGTCTCAATTAAAGATCAGAGAGACAGGGGTTCGATACTGAAAGCTTCAGATGTAGTCTCATAGATTTAAATGTCTTTTTAACCCTTAGGTTTGTGTCATGTTTTAGTGCACAGAGGTATAACCTCTTACTAGATTATTTATTTTGTATAGCCATTAGAAGGGTTCGAAAGTTAAACTGCTTTTGTGTCATGATTTAATGATGAAGGACAAATGTGAGGCCTGAGGCAAAAGAAGAGGAGAAGCCTTGCTTTTGATTACATGGTAAATCCACACAGGGACCCTGAATGAACTTGGTGAATACTGAAAGATGAGTAAAACAGATTCACACTGAAGCTACCGGGTGTTTCTTAAAGCCCTGCTGCTTTTATGTGTCATGATTTGAAACCTGTAGCAAATGATATAATTAATTCATAGAACAAATCAATCCCACAATGTATTTGCTTCTGTCTGCTATACTGGCCGTTTCTCCTTTTTCTCTTCTTTCTCTGTAAAAAAATATAAAACAGATTACATTGCATGTTGTGTAGTCACAGTGATCATTTGCTCACTTTGATGCATGTCCAAAGCAAGTGTGTGTGACACAAAAAAGCCCTCTGCTCTTTTTGTCTGTTCTCCAATCAATATCAAACACACACACACACACACACACACACACACACACACACACACACACACACACACACACACACACACACACACACACACACACACACACACACACACACACACACACACACACACAGCACAGAAACAGTAAGAGAAGCAGAACACTATAATCATGTGTCCACTCTGACTGTAAAGCATTGTTTAGTATTAGAGACCCAGGACACACACACACACACACACACACACACACACACACACACACACACACACACACACATTCACTCTTTCTCACACACTCACTTACTGTAAACTCACAAACACACTCAAACACTCAGACACACACACATTCTCTCAGAAACATACATACACACTCAGTTTCTCACTCAAAAACACATTCACAAACACACACTTACTGTATACAGACACAATCTCTCTCACACACAAACACACACATGCACACTCCCTCAAACTCACACACACACCCACACACCCACACACACGCTTTCTCAATTGCAATCAGACACGTACAGACACATTTTCTCTCTCACACACAGGGGGATGTGATAACTCACTGGTTAACGTGTTGGACTACTGCTCTGAAGGTTGTGGGTTTAAATCCACCAAGCTGCTACTCCTGGCCCCTGAGCAAGGCCCTTAACCCTTAGTTGCTCAGCTGTATAAATGAGATAAATGTAGGTTTCTCTGGATAAGGATGACCGCCAAATGCCATAAATGTATACATACTCACATGCTCGCTCTCTCACTCAAAAACACATGAACATATTCATTCTATCATTCTCACACTCACACACTTTCTTTCTCTCTCTCTCTTTCTCTCTCTCTCTCTCTCTCTCTCTCTCTCTCTCACACACACACACACACACACACACACACACACACACACACACACACACACACACACTTTCTCACTCTCTCTTTTACACACACACACACACACACACACACAAACACAGACACACTTTATCTCCCTCACACACACATACACACTCTCTTTCTCTCTCTTTCAGGCTCCAGATGGACGTCATGTTTATTAGTATGGATTGCTTTCTAACTACACATTTCTTAAAAATCAATCCACTTGAGATTTTGCTTTGTAGAAGATTAAAGCAGTCTTTTCACATATACCCCCTTTAAACACGCTTTCAAGTTAAATCAAGTTGGTCAAGCATCGAAGAGTAATGTTTTATTTAATTGCCTTATCAAATTTCACAGATAACCATACCATCAAGCCCATCGAATATAGCGCAGTAAAGCAGGAACAAGCCGAGCCCGGTGTTATTTTATTTATTTTCTGAGAAAGAAGACATTTTGACGAACAAGTTAATGAACTCCTTTTAGATACTGCACTAGTCTACCTTGTAGCTAAAGTAAGTCTGCATAAAGAAGTTCATCTGTAATACATCATATCATTACTCTTCGATGCTTTAGATCTATATAGTGTACTGTGTAAAAGTCTTATCATTTTTTAAACACAAACTTTGTTGCAAATGTTTATATAATGCCCTTCTATTATTAAGTCAGTAAAAAAAAATAATTGTAGATTCAAATACATGTCCAAGCAAAAAAATTAAATGCTACAGAAAAATAGTCATCAGAAAAACTGTGGCAGGTTCTCTAGAGTCGTAGAGAATCTTCCTGTCCAAAACCTGTGCAGTATATGTGAGACTTGTTCCATTTTAAGTGTTTTCACATCAAATACCGACTTCTATATTTATATATTTATTCGGATTCTTACTGTTTAGTGCTGTTACGTTCACGGCTTTTGGCAGATGCTCAGATCTGAAGAGACTTACAGAAGTGCTTTTGAAGTTTCTATCAATGAGGAAATCTTGCAAGAAAAGCACACACGTTTTTTTTAAGCACTAGTTTCAGTATTTCACATAGAGGTAGGTGTTTAAGCACCTTATGAATACAGCCAGTGACTCAGCTGAAACATCTTGGGGATGTTCATGATTTCTCTTATTACTAATCATAGTCATGTATTGATTCAATTTTACTTACCATACATGAAACAACATGTACTGAAATGCTGTACTGTTCACTATAAAAATAAAACAAATAGCATCAATAAGAATGAACAGTTACTAACAGAATAATGATTGAAATAGATTTTAATATACAGGAAGGAAAAGGGGGAGGGGGGATGTAAAAATGTACAGGATAAAAAATGGTCGAACAGCATCACTATTTTTAAAAAAAGAGCAGATGTGGTTTTGTCACAAATTGGCTTTAACAAAATATACAAAATCAGGACAGATTTTATATTTAAATGTAGAGAAAGCCAGAGGAGACAGGATGTTTAGCATGTTGTTGGGGTTTAGCAAATTGTTTTGTCAAGTTGGTTGATTTTAGAGCAAAAAAAAAAAAAAAAGTTTCTCACTAACCTCCATAATAGCAAGACTTAAAACTAAAAACATACTGTTTTTCCACAAGAAAGGTCTATTAACTGTATACAGTATATATATTTTTAGCTAAAAATGTATTAGATTTTGACTGTGAAGCAGTTGGATGCTTCCAAGGATGTCTCAGGAATGGTATGTCCTCATGTCTGTCACCTTCTGGCTCCCTTTTAGCTAATCTTGCTGGAATTCCTGCCTGCACTTTGCATATAATTTACATTGTCTTTATCCACTACATGTTTATGAGCAAACCTAACAAACTTGTGCGACCACTTTTTCTCTGCAGACATCACTGATCTATCCTGATGCCCTTACCTTTGGTTGGGGATTTAATGCTTGGTGATGCACACTGCTGCTGGGGATGGCTGAGACCCATGGATTGCTGTGGGTAGAGCCACTTGGAGACTATGGCGCCACCTAAGAACTGCTGTTGCGGCGGTTGGTTTGCCCTCGGGTCTTCATCCGTGAACATTTAAAGACACTGGCAGGAAGAAATTAGTGTCTATAATGAACTCAGAAATTACCTTTACCTACATATTGCTCAGTTGCTCTAGTTTACACAATTCCGGTGACTATAAACACTTCTAGATAGGACATTATTTATGATCTTATGAGGATGAGGATGAGGATTTGGGTCTGGTTCTTCTCAAGGTTTCTTCTACATATCACCACTGGGAGTTTTTCCTTGCCATCATTGACTCAGGCTTGATCAATAGAGATAATAAAGTTTTTTTTTTTATTTTAAAATTTAGTTCTTATATTTCTGTAAAGCTGCTTTGAGACAATGTCCATTGTTAAAAGTGGTATACAAATAAAAATGTAATTTAATTCTATTTTTTTTATGACTAGCATTAGCTAACCTGCCAAACAAACAAGAGAATAAAAAGCTCTAGCTCTAGGCTGTGGAACAACAAACACACTGTGATATTAACAGAAACTAGACACAGCATAGTGAAACAATAAGGTGATTAATGAGTGAGGTATACAACAAAAGATTATAAAACATACATACAGGGTTGCCCTCTGGTGGTCTGGGGGTAGTTGAGATAGCCGGTTTCCCGTAACAGACTGCTCAGGGCAAAAAAGATTCGCCCAGTCTGTTTTCCAATTTAAGTGAGAAGACACCTGAAAGGAAAGCTGTTAAAGGAAAGTAACCAATAGCATGATGGTGTGATGTGGTGTAGTGTGAAGGCAAGCTGCTGTATATTACTGTTACTTATTTATTTATTACTCTTTATTTACCACCACCCCAAAGCTGATTAATTTCCTATACCAGCATGTCAAAGAGTGTTTTGTTCCTTTTATTCCTCAACAGCTTGGAAATGTATAATGTATTAAACAATGGCCCACTGTAATATACAGTATATTTATTTAGAGTTTAGTACATTTAATATTATGAAAGCTGCTTGAAACAGATAGGGGATGTGGTAGCTTAGTGATTAAGCTGTTGGATTACTGATTGGAAGGTTGTGAGTTTGAATCCAAGGTCCACCAATCCTGCTGCCACCACCGGGCCCCTGAGAAAGGCCCCCAATTCCCAATACGTAAATGACATAGCAGCTATAATAAACGTATAAAATATAAGCAACTTTCTTTGTAGTCTCTTTTTCCCCCTAACTTGGTGAGACAGGAAAAAAATGTGACCAATTGTTTAATAAAACATTCTCCATCTTCTCCAAAACATTTTTGTTAATCTAATCATCATTACTACATATAGACTTATTAAATCTCATGAAACAGCCACCATACGGATAATATGAGAATTAGCCGTCACTATAATAATGCTAAACTATTAAAACAAACTAATATAAAGCTGCTATTTGCGATGGAGCCAGCACTACAGTCAGAGCTGTGCTGTTAGACAAGAGCTCAAAGCAGGATTTCATCCTTAAGCCAGCTCCTTACTAACTTATTCAAGTCCAATTGAATTGGGTATGTCTGAAAAATTCCATCAATCACTTCAGCTAAAAGTGCAAGATGAACTAAAAGCTTTAGTAATAATCTGACCTACAGTAGCGTGCGCTGGTGGCCAAAGGACCCAGAGTGGACCTTTTGGTTTAACCCAATCACAAAGGGCAGGTGGAGACAAACAGATGCAAGGGCAGACAATCTATTTATTGGAACTTTATTGCACTGAATGTAGTACTGGTGAAGCTGTTGTACACAAAAAATCGACAAGAGATGCTGAAACACATGACCCTATATACAGTAGAGGTGCTCATTAGGAGTAACACAGAACAGATGTGTGATCAGAGAACGTAAGTGACATATTCATGTGGCATGCTGGGGCTGATGGGTAACGTAGTTCATTGTTTATTCAGGCATTACAATGAAAAAGTCAGTGTGTACAAAAAAGTATTTACCATACAGTTTTCCATGATGATTTTTCTGTCTCGTACTATTTTAGACCATACGGCAGCCACACGGCAGAGTGAACAAACTGTTCATTTGTTACAGAGGATAGACACATCCGGCTTCCTTTTCTAAGCAGAGCCCGATCTACTAGATGCTGGATGCCAAGCTTCTATCAAGACGCATCACCTTCTCATGAGCATCACTGTACTCATTGGTTGTTTTTAGGAAGTCTAGAGAAATAGGTCTATGATCCCTTACTTTTAAAAATGAAAACATGAAGAAGAAAAAAAAGGCTTGTAGCAATGATGCTATAGAAGACCCATTTTTGCTTCCCCAAAGAACCTTTATGCAAATGGTTCTTATAGACCCCCTTTTTTTCTTTAGTGACATACGGAACATTTTTATAGTATCAAGAACCTTTTTTCCAATACAAAGAACCTTTTTTGAATGCAAATGTTCCCTTAATGTCAAAGGTGCTTCACAGACCCATACACCCTAACAAAGAAAATGGTAAGAACCTTTATTTTTAATAGTGCTGGATAAGTGCCAGAGTTCGTTCTCATTCAGAACCAAAAACCCAACTCACCTGGAGAGAACTTGCTGAAAAAGTTCCAGGAACAGATGGCAGTATGACAGAGGCATTTATTGCAAATGCTGTGTCTTACGTCAATGAAAGGACTCGGCATGCCTGCACACACACTCAAGACGCTATCCAGACGATTCTTATCCAGAGTTTAAAAAAAACCCCACAGTGATTCATGTACAGTAATTAGCTCTTTATTTTACTTCTCCTAACTGCCAGGGAAGGTGAGAATCATGGACTTGTTATCAGATCAAAAGCTGTTACAAGTTTCTACAGTTACCGTACATAACTAGTGTTGTTATAATATATAATATAACTGTGTTTACACCAAGTATAACACCATCACCATTTCTCAGGGTACAAGAAAGTTACGCATTCAAGACTCTTCTGGCATTTAGGTGGTGGATTGAACTTCTTCTAGATGTCAGAACAGCTGAGTCATTGGCAATGTTCACACGGTGACTAAACATTCACCTCTTTCTGAAACACTCGAACTAGCTCTTAATAAATAAATAAATGGTCTTTGTGCTTTTCTTGCTGTGTTTCCTCCCATCTGTGACCTAGTGTACCAGTATGGATGAATTCACTGATAAGAGATTTCAAAAGCACTTCCGTAAAGATGCCTTCTAAATACAATGAATATACTGTAAATTCTCTCATACTGATGCTCTGTTACTACATGTCTATAAAAGACAATGAACTACATCAAACCCATTAATTCAATACGGTGTATAGATTTTGCTGTCTACTGCTCCAACAGTCAAAATAGTCAATGATTACAATAAAAATACACAGTAAATAAAAAATATTCTAGATGCACTTTAAGGTTGTAGAAGGAACATTGGCCAGAATGTCTAATAATTTCATTAGGAGGTTCCTCCAGTGCTACAGCGCCCTCTGCTGTTTCACCTCTTAAAATAACTACAGACCTCCATGACAGTTATGATTAATTATTTAAGATACATATATTTTCCCTAACTAATTACACAGCATTATGAGGTGTCTATAAATGGGATGATTTACACCAATGTGAGAAGACAGTTGGTATGAATGAGCTGTGTGTTGCAGACTTTGTTATGAATTAGACACCGTTTAGTTGTATACGGTTGGCTCACTGACCACGCCCCCTAGTGGTGAAGTGTCTGACAGAACCGAATACTTTACGATAAATAATAAATAAATAAATAAATAAACAAACAATAATAAAGTATATAATAATAAAAAATATAATAATAATAAAAATAATAATAATAACAATAACAACAACAATAATAATAGTAACAACAATAATAAAATAAACAAATAATAATAAACAAATAATAATAAAATAAACAAATAATAATAAACAAATAATAATAATAATAATAATAATAATAATAATAATAATAATAATAATAATAATAATAATAATAATAATAATGTTTTTGCAAGCTACCAGTACAGGAGAGCTGACAACAGTGATGCTGGGAACAGACTTTGTTAGAATTAAACTTTAGTGAACTAAAACATTTTAAAACCATGAACAATTTGTCTTCTCTCATTTGTCATTAGTGTACAAGAGCTTAATTTACATAAGACTTACACTGAATTAGAAGCAACAACAACCATGACAAACAAACAAACAAACAAACAAATAGGAAACAAAATAAGATTTTTCTGGACTTTTTCTTCACAACACTAAAACTTCAGCCAGATTTTTTGCACGAAACATATTTCAGATATGGCATTAATTGTGATCCTACACTGATCCTATGGGTATAAAACAGATGACTCTATTTCTATGTTTTCGTGTAACTATTTTTATATGTGTAAAGTTTTTATTGTATTTTTTAGTTGTATTCTACTTCTGTTCTTTTTTTTTATGTCACAGACAGTCGAAGAACATTTCCCCGCGTATGGATGCGTTTATGACAAATAAAATTCGAATTTTGAATTTTAAACAAATACTTTACACTACTATTAACTGGGATTTGTTTCACTCTGTACAATAGTTTGTGACTTTGCTGGCAGCAGATGAATTTAGATGGGCACATGAGTACACTCTGTGCTGTATTTATTCAGCAGAGCTACATGTGTGACTTTCTGTGCTCCCAAACGCAGATGGTACAGTTTCAGAAAAAAAGCCAAAAGACTTCAGTGGTAAAAATGAAAACCAGAACTATCAATATCATCTATTTTTCTCATTCAGTCACACACATTAGTCTGATCCTGACACATTACTCTTGCTGTTCAATCTGATGTCCTTCATTGGCTTGGAGATTTCTTCTTCTGCACAAAGATTCTGCTGGACACACCTCAGCCTTGCTTCATGGATAATCAGTGGATAAACATTGAATGATCTCATTTGAAAGTCCTCACTACAGATTTACTGTACCTAACAACTGCTGTTGTAATCATATAAGGGCTTTTAAACACAGTTGATCTAGTTTCTGGGTGATTTCTTTCTTCAGGCAAAGGAAATCATTGGACATTGTTTCACCTTTCACACTGCTCATACTTTAACCGGGTTAACGATTAATCCTGACAAATCATATGTTCTGATTTGCGTATTTGCGACATCAACAACCATGATTGGATAAACTCAGCATTCGACCAGTTTAAATAATCGTACGGTAACGAGTTATAATCCCAATCTCACCAATCTGTGTCACCCTGAAAATAAGCTTCCTTTTCATTATATTTCATTGTGTTGTGCAACTCTGCGCTAGTTTTCTCCTCACCACAGTAATAAAGAGTGATTATTTGATTATATACTATAGCCTTCCTTTAACTGTCTGCCTACAGAACTGCGGCTCAATGGACGGTTTGTTTTTGTTTAGTTTTTTTCCCCCACACACCATTCTGTGTAAGCTCTAGAGACTGTGTGAAAATCCCAGGAGAGCAGAGCTTCTGAAATTCTCAAACCAGCCCCTCTGGCATCAACAAACATGTCATGGTTAAAGTCACTGAGAACTTTTTTTTTTGCTTCAAATGATGTTTGATGTAAACTTTACACAAAGCTCCTGACCCATATCTCAATGATTGTATACGATTTGCAATTTGCCCAATATCTGTTTTTTGTGTCACTGGTTACTGAGGGAAGGTTATATTGTATAATGTTACTATGTGAAAGTCCTTAAGTAGGTTATCGTTCATTGTTAAACACGTCTGAGTCATGGATAATACGGCTAAATTTATTAAATCGGTAAAAAAAATTGATCGAAAATGAAAATTTAAATATCAGCACAAGCCTAGATTGTAACACCGTATTAACTAATTTAGAGAAACATTTTAAATCGATTAAAACAAATCACATTAAAAGTCATGTACAGTTTTGTAAACAAGGATCCAGTGTTTCTCATTTTGAATAGACAACTTTAATAAAAAGTAAAAGTACAACATAAAAACGATTAGAATAACGAACATTACACATATGTCCAACTACACAAGAACGACTGTATTTGTTTAAAATAAATAGAATATGAATTTACATTATATTCCCATTAATAACCATTTAATGGTCAATTCGATTTCATGACCCTTTTCCAGGATCCCTCTCACTATCCTCAATCCTTATTCTCAACTCTACATTGCATACTGAAGCTATAACGTTATTATTATCAATAAATTCATTATCATAAAGTGTCTGGTTGTGTCACAGACTGGGTCTAATCGTAAAGTGCTTGTCTATTACTACCTAGTAGAATTAAGCAATAAACAGCTGGAAAAGAAATTCGTCACCACAAGATTTATATACATTACAGCTGAAACGGCAACCTCTGCTTCGTTTGAGACGTGTTAAAGCTAAACTTGGACACAAATTGGACACATTTGATGTGAACCTGATGGAAAAACAAGCCACCAAACTAAAGATGCAAAGAAGGACTCGAGAAATATGGCGTGCACAATTTGGCTCAAGGTTTGGTACAGTATATATATATTTGGATGCTCTGAGCTCCATACTTAAAGAAAGACAGTCTCAAGGAACAAACTAAAATGTGTACAGTAAGTAAAGTTGTTCAAGTGTAATGAATACGTGATGTATGTGATGCATACAGGCCCAACATATTTGTGTTTTAAAAACATAACCTTTTTTTTTTTTTACATCAAACAACAAAAAAGTGACTGAAAATGTAAAAGATATGTTAGACTGTCTTTCAGATGCGAAAAAATGTCCACTTTATGTGTTTTCCTGAATGGATTTTCAATTTAGGAGAGTGTATACTACAAGTTTGGAAAATACATGACAGTGTTAATGCATTTTAATCATTTTCCCCGCACAATGATTTACCTAAAAGTCATTTAAAGGACAGCAATTGTGAATGCAGCCCGAAAGGTAAGTATTGCCTGAAGATAATGTGTACTCTTTAACTATGTCTTAATAATGAGGAAGTTAAAATAGATGCTTTAAGAAAAATAATGAGACAGTTTTTTTTTAAATGGCCGTATTAGCACAATAAAAAAGTTGTACTGAGATATCTGAAATATTCAATGCATTTCAATGAGTCTTTGAAAAGTTATTAACACGGTTACTCACTAATTCATTTGTTTACACTGTATTTTAAAGAATTTCAATCTCTCTCACTAGTCATCATCGTACTTGAACTCACCATGACCTTAAATGTGACGTAATTGACACTTTTTTGTGACTCATATTCAAAACTCCCAATATTCATACACTTGGTCCCATTGCAAATGACCACATTAACAATTACCACATGATTTTGGATATTACAGTATCTACATCAATAAACTGTAAGCCCACTTTAAATGAGCAGAAAATGTGCTGACAGCAGTCATCATAGATTTTGGAGTCACTATATAAAAAGGCACAAAAAAAGACTTAAAAAAATTACATCAAAACTATACCTTGGATGACATTTGGTTCTGGAGAAATAAGAAATACCAGTTGCATCAGTTTACCGTGTCAGACTAAGTACTGTATACGTTTAAATGTCATGATAAAATTTAGTTCAGAAGATTTATTTCATAGTTATGAAATTAGTAACATCTTAAGATTGACTTACTGAACAAAATGACTTGAAATATTTACAATTTATATACTTTTTTCATAATTAGTAAAAAGCTAAGTGACTCTGAAATAATGTGATGTCACCAAGGTCTATGATTAATGGAATTATAGAATGTATTAATATGGGATGAGGTACAAGTAAAATTTCATACCGTACTAAAATACATGTAATGCTTCTGTTTCTTTGATATAATACTCTTAACAATAAAATAACTTTTCTTTTTTCCCATATACGTCCATAAGTAGCTATCATTCGGCATATATTTCAGTCTCAGGCCTAATGTCAGAGTGAAGAAAGCGTCCTGTCCCCATAGCTGTAGAGTACAGTCTGTTACCATGAGGAGGCATGCAGCCATAGTTTGGGAAAATTCCGTGTACCTTGGGCTGCAGAGACACGTACCTGTCCATGTAATCAGCACGAGATGGCGCAAACATGCTACGAGTCCGTGGCCTGCTCTGAACAGGATATGAAAATCTATTATCGGGCTCCACAGTCATTTTGGCATGTCTGGGTTGTCGATGATTTTTCATGCTCTGTGACCTTGCTGATCTTTGCAAATCACATCCCTTAACCCAAGCGTATTGAAAGTCCTCTTTAGGATGGCTGCTTTGAATCCTGATCATCTTATCATGGCCGTGAAGTCGGGCACTGCCGTGTTCAGATGAATCGGGGTGTTTGAAATCAGGGCAGCTGTATTCTTTATGCAGAGTTAGCTTACGCTGTTGTGGCAAGGCCTCTAGCGTGTGCTGTGCGTAGTTCTGCATAGATCGACTTTGCTTTAGCGTCGGGGCAGGTTTGGCACCATGCCCGATCCTTTGTTTCTCTGTCTGGGTGGGAAGAGGAACATTAGGTTCAGAGAGTGGGTGTTCAGGGGAGTAATGGGACACCATGGTAACCCTGTATTTCCCATCAGCCCCTTCAGTAGAAATAAGGAGATCTTTGGCTGAATCAGATTTACTCCTGGTATGCATTGTGTCTTGGCCCCTCTGGCTCTCATTCTGAGCATGGGGCTGGGGAACAACATCTTGCACTCTCTTCTCTATATTTCCTTGCCTAATAGGTGGACTGAAATGTTTATCTGATAGTCCTGGATCAAAACCTTCGTATAGACCAACATTTCTTGTTCTTGGAAAATGGCCAGTGCCTTGTTTTATAAAACTAGGTTCTCTGCTATAGGGCATGTTGATGGGGGGGTTGTGATAGTTCTCAGCTTTGCTCATCACTCTACCATGATAGGTAGGACGCCTGTGGAAGGTGTAGGAATGGCCATAACCATGACTGCTTCCTCGATACTGATCCAGGATGTTATGCTGCGTTCCTGAATACGGCTTGTACCTATAGTGAACTTTACCATCCTCAAAATAAGGCCTCATTTGGTGGATGTCTGAGAGAACTTGTCTGTGGTAAGTACTGTTCTGGTAGGATGGATGTGAGAAGAAGAATGTGTCCTCTGGTGGTGCATGCATGGAGCGCACCCTACGGATCGTGGGATACACAGATGCACCATCCATTGGAGGGTATCTTGGGCCACTATGTCTGTAAAGGAAGCTTGGGGCATGTTCATTCCTGTGCTGACTCTTGTATTTAATGGACTGATGGAGGGACCTTGGTGCCAGGGTGTTGTAGTGGTCCTTAGAGAAGATCTTAGCTTGGTATTGCATGTAATCAGGCTGAAAAGAACTGGTCTGTCCAAAAGGACCTGACCAGTAAGTTTGACTTGATGGCCTTAACATCTCTTCTTTGGGGCTGAACTGGTAGTTAGAAGTCAAAGAAGAAACTGGAGATTGTGGAAAAACATCGTGCACTGAGGCTGGCATAGAAGCTTCAGCTAATATCACACGGAAGTTGGAAGCATTGGCAGCTTGCTTGTTGAGAAGAGAAGTCCTGGCTGACTGACTGTTAGTGGTATGGAGTGATATCTCTGTCTGTGAAGGAGAGGGCATCAGGTTCCTGTATGACTCCATCTCAGAGCTCTGGTCTGGGCTACCACCATCACCGTCTGTACCAACTCCAACATGCCGGACATTTTCTTTCATGGGCACGTTAATTTTAGCATTCGGCTCAGTATTTAAACTTTGACCAGCAGGTAAGTCCTGGGGAGCGAAATGTGTTTCAAGACATTCTGCAGAAACCTCACCTCCATCAGAGTAGCTAAGTCCGCTCTCACTGCCATGACATGCACAGGTGCTCTGCAGGCTGCCAGCATCTGTGTAACTTCCTGTAGAGATCATACTTGAAGGTTTACCATCAGTTTTGCAGGTGTTGCAGCAATGCCCTCTGTTGGTAGATGATGACTGGGGGTGTTGGGAAGGTTTGGAAGGCCACTGCAGTATAGATAGTGGGTCCTGGAGGTGACTTGGAGAAACAGGAGTTGGTGGCTCTGAACTCCCTCGTTTCCTTAGACAGGTGGCCTGTTGCGCTGATTCTGCCAAGGCCAGAGCCAGCATACGAGCAGCACTCTTTACAGCAGGCTGGGAGGTTATAAGAGACACTGATCTTACAAGCCCTGGAGTGCAGTCAAAGGTCACGGCACCTATAAAATTGGAATAACTACGCATGAGGAAATACTACAATTTATAGGAACAGCAAATTGCAAATAACAAATGCTCAACAGAAATGCAGGAAAGGCTTGTAGGCTATCAAACACTATGAATGCTTTGATTGATAATGAATTTCAAATATTATAAGAAAAAGAAACTTGGACAAACCCGATTCTGTTGGTTTCACTGGCACAGTTTTATCAAGACTATCAGCCTCTGTCCGAAGTAATGAGGAAGGCTTGTTTTGACAATCTTGTCCACACGTTGCCTCACTACTCTTGGCCAGGGGTGATATCACTTCAGTGGGAGTTTTCATCTCTAAACCAACCTCAGGTTTGTGGGTGAGACCCACAGGAGAAGTCTGAGTGGACTTCAGAACTTCCTTAGCTATAATAGTCGTTGCAAATTTCACTGGCACTGAGTGTTTATGATTTGTGTCCTCTGAAACGTTTGAGATTGCATCAGAAGGTCTTGTAGAAGTTGCTTTTTTCAAGGTTTCTGATTCACCGGAATTGCCTCCAGTCTTCCGTCTGCTGCCTCTTTTTCTTTCTTCAGAAACAGAAGCTTCAGTTGGTGTTGTACTGCACTGAAACAATATGGAACCGTAGTCTGGAGAAGCCTTGCCAATATCTGCCTCACTATAGTGTGGGGGTGATATGAGTGCAGGAACACAAGTGGTGGACAAAGCTGTGTCTTTCCGGTCTTTATAGCTTAACTGAGAGCCTCGGTGGTCTCGATTGTTTAGCAGTTCTTCGTTGAAGGAAGCAGACAGGGCAACACTAGTAGAGCGGGGCCTGCGTGCTTGATACATCACTGATCCACCTAAAGTAGGTCATTTAGAACAAATGTTAAATACCAGACACATTACATATAGAATAATGGAACTAAACAAAACAGCACTTTACCCTCAAGATTATTTGACGACAGAGATTCCTCGCTTTTAGATGATCGTAGTGTTCCGGTATCTCCTATACCACCTGTAAAAACAAATCAAGGCTCTGTCACATCAGTCCAAATCCTCATAATTTACTATAAACCTGTTACTTTTAGCTCAGACAACTTGGTCAACACATGAGTCTTCACCAATTCCCTCAATATGACAGAAAACTATTCTACAAGACAATCGGATTACTGCACATCCATTGTGGGCATGTTTGAGAGCAAAATAGCAGCTAAGACTATTCCTTATTCTCTAAAATATACAACCGTTAAATAATGTTAAACGTTAATAATTTTAAATAAAGGTTTGTTGCTCTGGAAGAGTTCTACATAGATTGCAGGTTTCTATATAGAACCCAAGGGAACATCTTTTTTTAAGAATGTAGAGACTTCATGTTCTCTCATCTGTAAAAGAAGCATTGTGCATTCTACTTTTTTGTTAAACCATCTGTCACTGTTACAGCTGTCACATAAACTCACTGTTAATGTTAGACAGGATCTATCACAGGCTCAGGGAGGTTACACTAATTGCACTAATTCTCTGGCATCTGTAACTGACTATTCACACGTCACTAATAAGATAACGGATTGTACATTAAATGATTGGTATGTTAGAAATAAGCAGAAGGAAATGATTGGTAGGCTGTACTTAAGTGCTTAATTATTTAAATCTAAAATGAATAGAGAACTGTATACGGTAAAAGATGTACCTGGAAATGCCTGTGAGGTCTTCATGTTATTGGGCTCGCTGGGATGACGGTGGAGCTTGCGCTTAGCTGTGGTAGAGGATTTTCCCATATTGAAAAATGAACGCCAGCCTGCCACAGGAGATTTCTTTACCTTTGTCTGGGCCTTCTTTCTATGAGAACATAAAATATTATTTATATTACACCAGATGTCCATAATTCTACCATTTGAAAAGGGTGCAATGTTGAAGCACTAACGACTTTTGTGGCGAGCTGGATCCGATACTGGTATTTAGAGCGCAGTGTGGCGAATGATCAGAGTGCAAATATGGGACTGTAAAGAATACTTATTTAGAAATGAGAATAACATAAAAAGTAGAATTCAGAATTATCAATCAAAAATAATTACAGTTTACACAACACAGGTGTGGCGATAAAAAAAAAACACGGAAGAACATGGCAACATGGATACACAAACCTTACAATAAAAGCTGATATATGCATTTGCATACAATGTATGGTCAAAAGTGTGTGGACACCTGAGTATCACACCTATATGTGCCTTCTGAACATCCCATTAAAGATTTAGTTCTGTTTTGCTATTTATTATAACCTTCACTCTTCTAGGAAGGCTTTCCACTTTTAGCTCAGGATCCTATATTAACACGTCCTACTTCTTGCCTTATCGTAAGCCTTTCTTCGCTTTCTTTCTTTGTTTTTATCCTCCATATCAATGCTAAAACCGCTTTCTGTTAATGTCACACATGCACACTGAACACTCTCTCCGCCGCATATTGACAACCCCCCCCCCTCTCATTGGCTACACGTTTGTTTTGAATTTTGTTGTTGATTTTTTTATTATTCGCCTCTCAAAAATCGGAGACCCTGCCTTTAAATAACAATATCAATAACAGACTATACATTTCTGCAGAACATAGTACAATTAAAGGGACACACCTTTCCATGGGAAACTCGATGACAGTGTGGAATTTTCCCTGCAGAGCAGCAGGACCCTCTCCCACCTCAATGTACTTGCTTTCGGGGGAAACAGGAGAGGCGAGCTGGGCCTGAGTGCGAGCTTGTGCCTCTTCCAGAGACAGCAACTTAGTGGATGGAGAGCACACAAGCAGAGACTTGGGCCTGGACAAAGTGGCATGACCTACAAATGCACATTGCAGAAAAAAGTGATTAGCAATGTGGCATTAAACAGTTGATTATGGAAATTGAGCATTCAGTGTTGCACTTAGAGTAATCTTTTTTTTTTGGTTCATTACCTGTGCTTTCACGGATCAGAGTGCTGAGTTTGGGGCTAAAGAGGACGTCAACGTGATTGAGGATGAACTCCACTACCACTGACTGGATGCGCACCTCCATGAAAGCGGACGTGCCACTGAAACAGGCTGACTCTATTTGTTTTGACCTATAATGACCAGGCATGGTTATACTTATAGTAATAGTATATAGGAATAATAATCATTTTTAGTCATGTTTAGTTTAAGGAATCAACAGTAGGTTTGCTTTTCTTATGTATTAAATGTCCCAAATTTAGACATACCACCAAAAGTCCAAAGCGTTCACTAACACAGACCAAGTCAATGGTATATGGTGCTACAATACAATTTACTTGTGCAGTGTTTGTGTACCTCATTGCACGGATGGCTTTTATGCATGTTAATGACATTTTATATTAAGGTTCCCTTAAGCGACATTATAACAAAACATCATGCAGTTCAGAGATAATAAGTGATGTTTCAGATTGGTCAGAAGGTGGTGAATATTTTACTAAATGTATTAAAGCCATATGTAATCGTTGATATTAAGTTTGCTGTAATCAGTAATGCAAATAATGCAAGTGATAACAAGAACTTGTTTTGAAGACGTTACACGACATTCAGCTGTAATGAACGCTGGGGTGGTAAGAGTAACTTCAGACAAGACTACACTGTACCACACTTTTTAAAAAAGAAGAAGAAGAAGAAAAATATATAATGTATATGCTTGTCACATATACATTACAACACAGTGAAATTCTTTCTTTGCCTATCTCAGTTTTGAAGGTTGCGGTCAGAGCACGTGATCGGCCGTGATACAGCACCCTGGAGCAGTGAGGGCTAAGAGCCATGCTCAAGAGCCCGACAGGGGCTTGAACCTCAATCCTCTCATCAAAATGCCAAAGCTGTAACCACTTGAGCCACCACTGCCACTGATTTATTTAGATATTTATTACAGCAGCATGGTCTGAAGTGTTGTTTTCTGTACTTGACTAACTTTACAGCCTAATACATATTAGAAACTAACTCATGCGAATATGTGGTGTTTAATGTGTATAATTACGCCTGTATTGCAAGTTCCAACATTTATAGAATAAGAGCTGAATTCAGTTCATTATAAACTTTTAATAACATGCTGCAAATTAATGTATGCAAATTAATGTACTGGCTTTTAGCCATGGAGGAAAATGTGTTTTTCCTTACTTATTTTGTTACCATAGTTTATCAATAATTTAGTACTTAAGTTGCTTAAATCCATGGTCTGCGAATGTTAACTAGTGCAGTAAATAACATTAAAAGAATCTTAATCTTTACCCAAAGCTCCAAATGCAATTTAGAATCTGTTTATACACGCAGCCTAAAATAAACCACCTGAGGAGATTGGGAGCCCAGACGATGGCCAGGTTCTTGCAGTGCATGTTGGTGACATAACTAAAGGTCGCCATGCGAGCCAAGTGCCTCATAAGAAACTCGAGGGTTCTGAAACAACAAAGAACAGGCTCTTACCACCGAGATGTTCATTTGTAAAGATTTATTATGCATGTGCTAATACAGAGTGTACTGCAGTACGTGTTCTAGTCACCAGAGTGCACTGTGAACCAAACAAACCTGTAGTGTGGTGGTGGCAACTGCTGAATGACGTCATGGACTTTGACTAGCCTTTCATCGTCTGTAGCTCCTGATACCGCTTCCTATGAAAATGATATGCACAGAAAAATCATTCACAATGCACAATGGATAGACAGCGATGATTAATAATGGGCTTCTTTTATGTGTATGCTTACTGAGAATTTGTCATAGAGCTGATAGGTGAGCAGGGGGTTCGGAAGCTCCCGGAAATAGAGCTTGCACAGGGACCCTACAGAATGGATGTCCTGGACATACATGTCCTTAGTGAGGTCTGGAATGTGTTCCGAGTCAAACTCGTGCCTAAGGAAATGAAGCGCATGAAGATTTTATGTGATGTATCATTCATTAATAAATTAAACTCTGTAATCGTAGGCAAATCGATGTGGTATAAGTGGAATAACATTTTTGCCTTATATAATTTATTATATTGCAGATAACAGCAGTCTTAAATGTTATTGCTTGGCTCAGCTCATTTGCGAGGGAAAAGATGGACTCGTTGATTTACCGCAGTTTCTGAATGTTTGAGGAAATCCCAGACAAGCGGTAAATGCCGTCCACAACCCCGTGCTTTTCAATAAACTCAGTGCAGCTCTTGATGACCTGAGGGACTACAGCAGATAAATATAGTAGAGACAGGAAATTTAAAAGCACACTATTAATAGAAATTCATGTGTTTTCTTGTTTCTACTCACCATCATGACTTGAATTGAGGAGGTGTTCTCCAAGGTCACATCCAAACACCCTCTCCCTCAGGATGCCTCTCTGCTTCAGCTTCTGTTTGGTAGGCCTCGACTTCATGAAAGTGCGCAGGAATGTGATCAACTTCCCATGCTTATTAGACACTAAAAGACAGTAGGACACATTAGCAGGACTAAAGCTGAAAAAGAAAAAAAAAAACACTTTGGAAAGCCTACATTTTTTAAATTCATATGCAGTCAGGACTGCTGGGTCTGATTTGGTGTAAAAATGTAACTAAATTTCTCTCAACAAACTTACGTTCTTATTTAACTAAAGAAAAAAGAAATTGGTGAATAGAAGGACAGTGGAATTCTCTTTTTTTCACGTCCCAGCTGTGGAGGTTGGGGACAGAGCTCAGGGGCAGCTATGATACCGCACCCCTGGAGCAGGGAGGGTTAAGGCCCTTGCTCAAGGGCCCAACAGTGGCAGCTTGGCAGTGCTGGGGCTTGAACCCTAATCTTCTAAGCAACAACCCAGAGCCTTAACCGCTTGAACTACTTAACCACTTGAATTACTGTAACAAATGACACATTTAACAAAATTACTTCAACAATATGTATTTTCTTTCTTGCTTTTTTTTACTCAGCTAACTCAGTTAACTTGCCAATGTACTTATTAACTGACTGACTTAACCTGTTAACTTTACTTAACTGTACTAGTTAACAGACTGAACTGACTACACTCTACAGCCAGCTCTGACGTGAAGTTATAAGGATGCCTGGTCCCCTTCAGTATGCGTATGTTGTCTGTAGGTTTTTATACTAATCTTAACTGGCCAGTTTATTAATGGAGTTTGGTTGGTGAGCCTCAGTCTGACCAGTCTGGATGTGGGATGTGTCCGCTTGTGTTTAGCTTGTCCAGTGCACTCCTATGGGTTCAGAATTGTTTCGTTATTCTGAATAAATACACTATGATCCACAAATAAATATAAAGAGTTTCACAAATATTTTTACAAATTTCACAAAAAGAAATGAAATTCACAAATGAATAAAATGGGATTTGCAAATAAAAAAAATATTTATAAATTGTATTTATTTGCGAATTGCTTCCTGCTCATTTGTGAATCGCGTTCTGTGCATTTATGAATTGAAACATTTCTAACGTCAAGAAGTGCACAAGAATCCACAAATAGGTGGACTCCGCCCACCGTCTACTCCAGCCAATCACGTTCTGATTTACTCGCTCTTCACACTACCCCTGGACCCATTGATGATGCTGAAATCGTTTCCAAAGAAAGCAGAATTGAACTAACCCTTAGTGCTGGCTACAATCCATACAGGGTTACCAGATTGGGCTCGAATCTGCGACAAATGTTTTTTATTTGTTTTTTTTTTATCGTATTTTGCAGTACATATTACACTGTGATAGTGCGAATAAATCAGAACGTGATTGGTTTGAGGTAGACCGTGCCACGATTGGTCAGCGCCACGAGACCGTTGTCCGATTGGCTGGAGTAGACGGTGGGCGGAGTCCACCTATTTGTGGATTCTTGTGCACGTCCTGACGTTAGAAATGTTTCAAATCCACAAATGCACAGAACGCAATTCACAAATGCGTGCAGTGATTCACAAATGCACAGAACGCAATTCATAAATGCATGCAGTGATTCACAAATGCACAGAACGCAATTCATAAATGCGTGCAGTGATTCACAAATGCACAGAACGCTATTCACAAATGCGTGCAGTGATTCACAAATGCACAGAACGCGATTCACAAATGCGTGCAGTGATTCACAAATACACAGAACGCGATTCACAAATGAGCAGGAAGCAATTCGCAAATAAATACAATTTATAAATATTTTTTTATTTGCAAATCCCATTTTATTTATTTGTGAATTTCATTTCTTTTTGTGAAATTTGTAAAACTATTTGTGAAACTCTTTATATTTATTTGTGGATCATAGTGTATTTATTCAGAATAACGAAACAATTCTGACCCCATACACTCCTGCCTTATGCCCAGTGTTTCTGGAAACTCGCAGCATAAACTGTGACTGTAACCAGGATAAAATGCTTACTGAACATAAATGAATCAATGTTCTACTATAAATAAATAATTCAAAGCTCATCTTTCCTGTACAGGAAGTATAAAAAGAAGGAACTGTCTCAATTATTCTTGTTTTCTGTTTAAATCGAAATGTAATTCAGTTCGACTTAATTGTATTTTAACAATGGACACTTTTGCAAATCAGCTATACAGAAGTACAACATTTCAGGATATAAATTATAAACGGTGGTGAGGAGAAACTCCATGAGAAACATTTCCCTTCTATAAACTATGTGGACAAAGGGTACAATTGTGTAAAAAGGACATTTATTCTAATCGTATCATGAAATCTTATTCACTGATGGACACTCGAGTGTGAAATTTGGTTTTTGGCATTGTTTCTAAGTATGTTACACAAATATTTGCACCAAAATACCTGGTTTTGGCAGTGAACCAGTCACATTCGGAGGAATTTTCTCACTGATCAGTTCCACACACTCGCAGGGGAAAAATCCCACCTGCAAAATTGGTAACAGCTTGTGTTGTAATTTCACATTACAGCATGAGCAGAGACACCAAAAATGATTGTACTGCTGCACGATACAGCTCACCTTAAAGCCATGTTTTCCTCTCCACCATCCAGTGTCTTCCTTTGGAGGCATGTCAATGACTGAAACAATGTCTCCCACCTAAAACCAGAGGCACAAACAGATACGGTGTGCTCTAGTAAGTGACAAAAAGTTGAAAACGCTGTATAAAAGTGAAGAGTCACCTCAAAAGAAAGTTCGTCGGCAGCTTGTGCAATATAGCGCTTTATGACGTGCGCAGCAGCAACAGCTGGAACGTTAATGGAGGACTCATCATGCACCAGCAGGCGGTTTCCTTTATTATCAATCTGAGTGAGATAAAAAGGAGAGAGACATACGAAAATTAGGATAATAAGAATATGAGAACATGCAGTAAGTAAATCAACTAATGTTTTTGAGCAGGAACCATTCAATGTGTTTAAGCTTTGCTTTATGTTTTTGTTCTTTGTTGTCTTTTTATATAGCTAACTAGAATTGCCACCCAAACAGACACTGAGCTCGGGCTACTGTCTCTGTGGAGTTACTTGGCATGTTCTTCCTGCGTTCACTTGTGTGTGTGTGTCCTTTTAGTATTTCTGAATGAATGCATAATACCATGTAATAAACTCGCATCCCATCTGAGGATATTTTTATATTTTCCTACCTTTCAGCTAGTGTGCTACAGTATAGGCTCTATACCACCATAGCCCTGACCAGGGTAAATCAGTTACTTAAGTTGAGTAAATGAAAATTTGTAGCTTTGCTACACTTCTCTAGACCGGGGAATAATTTGCATACCCTGAGACCTTGTAGCTGCAATGACCTTCGTCTTAGATTAAGTTTTTATTATTAACAGAGGATTATGTTGTTTACTGGTTTGTCCATGTTTGTCTGTACTGGTACATGTTCTACTGGCATACTGGCTTTATGTCTGTTGCTCAGGTGGGGTTTGTGAATCCTGTCTCTTTTCTCTCATCAAGTGAGTTCTCTAGCTAACCACAAACTTATTTTTGTGCTGTAAGTGTGAGTTGACTAGTAAAAGGGTTAGGGTTAGGGGTGAAATAGTAACAGGAACCATCCATCTATATATTTACTGTACCAATTATCTGACACATAGTGCCAGAGATCCTGGACTGATGTGGTACCAACCAAACACAGGGCACAATCACACCCACAGTTTTACACCAATCAGCCTACACCACATGGACTGGGGAAGAAACCCCAAAGCACTAAGCATGGTGGAAGCAGGAATTGAACTTCTAGCCCAGAGGTCAAGGCAAACATGCTAACTGCCTAGAGGTAGCAAAGCAAAGCTCGATAGAAGATACGAAGACATTTAACAAATGAAGGTGCAAAGATGGTTTTAGGCTACTGTATATCTACAACAAGATGGAGTTTTTATGGTCATCCTTATTACTTTCAGATTTTATTTAATCCTTATTTAAGGCATAATACAAATTCAATATAAATGAAACCTACACATAGCAGTTGATAAGTTCATGTGGAATTAAACTTGAATCTGTAAACACGATTTCTTTCTGCTGTAAAATGCTCAGACTTAACTTTTATTTTTGAGTTACAGGAAAACATGTAGTTTTCAGAACTTTACAGCGTGTACAGAAAATTTCATGATTTCACCATTTGAGTTTTTCCAAACCGAAACATTCATTAAGCAGGTACAATGGTCTGAAAAAGTGTTGGCCCCCTTCCTGATTTTTAAGATTTTTGCACGTTTGTCACACTTTAATGTTTCATATGATCAAAGAAATGTAAATATTAGTCAAAGATTACACAAGTAACCACAACATGTAGTTTTTAAACAAAGGTTTTTATTATTAAGAGAAAACAAAGTCCGTATAAAGCCATTGTTAAAGCTTTGGGACTCCAGCGAACCACAGTGAGAGCCATTATCCACAAATGGTAAAAACATGGAACAGTGGTAAACCTTCCCAGGAGCGGCCGGCTGACCAATATTACCCCAAGAGTGCAGTGACGACTCGTCCAAAATGTCACAGAAGACCCCACAACAACATCCAAAGAACTGCAGGCCTCACTTGCCTCAGTTAAGGTCAGTGTTCATGACCCCACCATAAAAGACTGGGAAAAAATGGCCTGCATGGCAGAGTTCCAAGACCAAAATCGCTGCTGAGCAAAAAGAACATAAAGGCTCGTCTCAGATTTGCCAGAAAACATCCTGATGATTCACAAGACTTTTTTATGGAAATACTGGACTGGCAAAACAAAAGAACTTTTTGGAAGGTGTGTGTCCCATTACATCTGGCATAAATGTAACACCGCATTTCAGAAAAACAACATCGTACCAACAGTAAAATATAGTGGTGGCAGTGTGACCGCCTAGGGCTGTTTTGCTGCTTCATGACCTGGAAGACTTGCTGTAATAATTGCAACCATGAATTCTGCTGTCTACCAGAAAATCCTGAAGGACAATGTGTGGCCATCTGTTCGTGACCTCAAGCTGAAGCAAACTTGAGTTCTGCAGCAGGACAATGATCCAAAACACACCAGCAGGTCCACTTGTGAATGGCAGATGATGCTGTGGCATGACCTTAAAAAGGCGGTTCATGCTTGAAAACCCTCCAATGTGGCTGAATTACAACAATTCTGCAAAAATGAGTGGACCAAAATTCCTCCACAGCGCTGTAACAGACTCATTGCAAGTTATCGCAAACACTTGATTGCTGCTAAGGGTGGCCCAACCAGTTAATAGGTTTAGGGGCAAACACTTTTTCACACGGGGCCATGTGGGTTTGGAGTTTGTTTTCCCTTACTAATAAAAACCTTCATTTAAAAACTGCATGATGTGTTTACTTGTGTTGTCTTTGACTAATATTTACATTTGTTTTTCTTATCTGTGTGACAAACGTGCAAAAAAACAGGAAGGGGGCCAACACTTTTTCACACCCATGTATGAATGAGTATCACCTTATGTTATTTGTAATCCTAAATTCAAAACAAGTTCACAGTAGTTCAAACGAACAAAAGGCAGGTGTTTCTATACTAACCATTAAAGGCTGTTCAACAAAGAAGCACTTGAACCAGTTTCCATTGTGTGCTGTCCTTAAGGTGACTAATCTCAGCGAGGGACACTGGAGGCTTTTTAAAAATCTGCAGTGTATAACCTTTTCTGTCAAGTTCATGCAACTCTATACTAACCACCGATACACTCCATACTAAAATGTCCCATGTACTTTTGTCAAATTGTTCAGTAAGTTTCTCTGAAGACGATATATTTCTGCCAAACGCTGGTGTCTGAATAGAGCCACACTACACAATAGCCTGATAGGCGTATTATGTGAGTGAAATCCGAGTTCATTCGGGTACAGAGGTGCTTTGTATCTGTCAACTGACTAATGTCACATGAGAAGACGGGTGTGAGCGGTTGCTTCAGCCCTTTAACACAAAGCAGGAAAAGAAAAGGGATTAAAGGAAGAGTGGAACTGATTGAGCCACTGGTGCATATTTTACCTCCATCCATGTCAGAGCAGGTCCACAGTTTATCTTGTTGTCAGCGATGGTCGAGAGGCGAGAAAGGTAGGCAGTAAGCATCTGTGAAAGTGGCTGAGAAAGCAAGAGGAAAGACTGATGAACAAGGGAAGTAATAAACCTCTGAATCGTTCAAAAAAAACAAAAAAAAAAACAGGACATGCTCTACATCCTAATGTATCAGTCACTTAACCCTCCCTCCGTTACAGAATTGGTACAAGGTCTCGTCAGTGTGTCTTTTGCCCATCCCATAACTGCTTCCTCATCTGAATGGAGGTTTCAGGTAAAGGTTTTAAGTTCATTTGCTTGTCTGTGTTTATGCAAATCTCATAAGCATGAGAAAAAAAAAAAAAAAAAAACAGAGCCCATGTTCGCTGTAATCAACACTACAGTATGTGACAGCAGGGAAAAATTAGAGGATATGATTTGTTCAAAGAAATAATGTAGAAAAATACTGTAGATGGATTTGCATAAAGAGTTATTATATATAATTATATAGTGAATAGGAGTTACATAACAGAACAATCAGCATTATAGGGTTTCAGTGTCACTTTTCTCTAGTCTAAAGGACCAATGCCATGAGGACAAATATGGATTATTATTCCAAATAATAAATATTATGATGATGATGATTTTTATCATTATTATTATTATTATTATTATTATTATTATTATTATTATTATTATTTCTGTTGTTGAATTAATTACTAGTACATAATTATTTATTTACTTCTCATGTATAATAATTTTTGATTAGTGTTGTTCATTAACTATTGTTGTTTATGTATTTATTTACTATTTGCAACTTCTTTTTCTTCTTCTAGGCCTCTTTTATCCCCCCCAAAAAATGCTAACAATTAGTACTATTATTTACAACATCAATGAGACAAGTAATCTCATTGTATGAAGTTGTTGAAAACTGTGATGTTTATTATTAATAATTTAAAAAAGTTCAATGCAAACCATAGCTGATTATTTCCTTTCTTGTTTTGTTCCTTTGTTATTACTCAGCACTACTGACCCTAAATACTTTGTCACCCATTACGTTTTGGAATTAAATACAAAAATAAATATCAAGAAAGATAAAATATATAAAAAAATATATGTATGAATAAAAAGACTCTTTTCTACTGATGAAAAAAAGATCCGTGAGAAGAAACTCTTGATTATGGAATACCTCTGTTTTGACTTTCAGGTTCTCAAATCGAGGAAGCTCAGTGAGCCGGGAAAACCTTCTGTCATATATACAGAGATGGAGGTGCTTGTCGAGCACACGAAAGTCTTCATATGACCGTCTCACAATCCACTTCTTCCCCTGTTAGACAAAAAATAAATATTACACAGGATTGATCACCACCTTTACCGCACACATTTAAAAAAATGCTCTACATAAAGCCTATAGAAATTAAACCAAGTGCACCAGGTCTACTGTGAAAGTTCATCGGCGTGGATTTTTAAAGTCAAGGCACACTTTACAAAGATCATTTTTAATTTAAAAATATTTTAGAATTGACTTTGGGGGAGATTGTAGTACATGTAGTACCGCCTGGTTGTTTCTTTTTGCCATATACAGTAGGGCCGTCTGTGAAGATGGTTAAAGAATCACATGTATAAACATGGCTTTGTGTTTTCACTTTAAGGAACACAAAACTTACAGTAGACAGAAAATCCAAGCTTATTATAACAGGATGGTTCAGACTGTTTAGGGGTCCACACACTTTTGGCCATATACTGTAGTGTATAAGCAAAATCCACAGACCAGGCAAACAATTCAAATAATCCTAATAATTACCATTCAGCACATTATTTAAATGCATACATGATTTACATATTTTGTTTGCGTGTATTAGAGACATGGAATGTTTAAACCCTACACTTTCCACACGAAGAACTCATCGGATTCAAGTATTCAGTGGTGTAGCTACTCTGGGATAAATGAGTTAGGCCTGATCACTGATGCCAGTGTTTGACTAACGGGTTACTTTAAAATGTAGATATGTGGGTTACTGTAGATACTCTTACTTCTTCCTTATTCCAGAAAGCAAAATTACTTTGCTTTTCCATTATACCAAATATGTGGTTTTCCATACTTGTAGAAATTCAGTCTGGGAAACATATATTATGGTCCATTAACCATTGTCTGAACTCATTAAGTGATTCAGAAGTCATTACAGTTCGTTCCAATTACATCGCTTGGCTTAGTTGAAGTTATTCGGTGAAGCTGCCAGCCTACTTGGTAAAAGTATCAGAAAGCCTTTTGATCATGAATATAAATGAGGAGAACAAAACCAAAGAGATAAAAAAGAAAACATTGGCCAAAACAAAGATCCCATAATTAGATGATTGGTCCTTCCTTTCAGCTGTCACTTTTAATCCACTACTGATTATTTACCTAACAGTAATTAATGATTATATAAATGTCACTTTTGTACTTAGCAAAATTTTCTAATGCTATTTGAACTAAAACCGGTTTCTAGATAGTATAGTAATATTTATGAAAATCAGAATAAGAGCAAAAAGAGAGCAGTGGAAGAATAGCCATACTTGACTTTTGACCTGTTAAGCAGGTATAGTTATCGTTATTGGCCATAACAGGGCTAACAGGCTGTATGGAAGTCCTTGTGCAAAGGGGCACAGTGAGCCAAAGTTTCACCACAGACATTATTTATAGACCTGCTTGTTTTGAAGTTAAACCCCAATGTTAAATATGATCACCTGCTTGTGATTTCTACCCCTGAATCAAAATGATCAACTAGAAGGGCGAGTGGCAACTTGCACACTGTTGACTTTCCTTCTTTGGTTGTTAAATAGTTCCTGCAAAGGAAAACATAACAGTAGATTTTCTATATAATCCTTTTACAAATTGGTTCTTTAATGTTCACATTGCCAACGTTTTCTCTTTTTTCTCTCAGTGTGTTTGAGCTTGTCCAAGCTCTGACCTGCACACAAATTTTAAAATTTTTTTTGCAAACTGTAAGATCTGATACAATTTTATCAGATTTTCAATGAAAATATTCCAGTGGCATGATTAATAATTCTTCAGGGTGTCCCTAAAAGTCTAAATACATTCATTCATTCATTTTCTACCGCTTACCGAACTTCTCGGGTCACAGGGAGCCTGTGCCTATCTCAGGTATCATCAGGCATCAAGGCAGGATACACCCTGGACGGAGAGCCAACCCATCGCAGGGCACACACACACTCTCATTCACACATACATTCACACACTACGGACAATTTTTCCAGAGATGCCAAACAACCGACCATGCATGTCTTTGGACTGGGGGAGGAAACCGGAGTACCTGGAGGAAACCCCGAGGCACAGGGAGAACATGCAAACTCCACACACACAAGGCGGAGGCGGTAATTGAACCCCCAACCCTGGAGGTGTGAGGCAAACGTGATAACCACTAAGCCACCATGCCCCCCCCCTAAATATATACAGTAGGAGAAATGAACACTTTGTAGCAAAATGTCTTCTGAAATCTTTCATAAAATGTTTGCCATACGCAGCCGGTGTCACAGCCGGGAGGAGGAAGACAGACCCAGATACAGGCGAAAACTAGAGAGGACAAAGGACGAGGAAGAACGTCATACACTGACGTACATTGACGATGATTCCGCACTGCCATAGGCAACATATTGTGTGACTGTCGCTTGTGCCCTGAGACCACAGCATTGCCTCCATGGTTCCTGTTACATTTGTGTGAGAAAAGCAGTATAGATTCTACATGGATGGATGGATGGATGGATGGAATATCTTTGACATCTTAAAGTACCAAGAATAGATAAATCACAAAGATCATTTAAAGGATTCAAAGTGTAATTACATGTATATAACTCCAGTTCTTCATGCATGGGAGACATGTTTGTGTTGACAAATAAATGGCTAGTATGAAGATGTTTGTGGAGAATTTAAAGAGATCCTGTAGTTAGCTAGGTATGTTAGCTAAGTTGGACATACTGTACATTGCTAGCTTTTATTACCCATTAATGAGCTAAAACATACTACATGTACTGTTGATGCAGATCCCACTATTGCTTAGGCCCCTGATCGAGGCTCTTAACCCCTCACCTGCTAGGGTTGTATCTTTTCTCAACTGCAAACCATTAGCCAAATAAGTACAGTAACATGTACCCATAGTCAGATTATAACGTCAGACTAAATGTTGAAAGAAGGGGTTTCACACCAAGCTGAAATTCAATTAGACCCTTGAAAGAGTGAATCAAGCTTCTTTCTGGAATAAATAATGAGAAAATGAGGAAATTGTGTTAGCAAACATTAGTCACACTGTGATGTGTGTCGGTTCTGTTGCTCAGTGAGCTTCATCTGACCACCTGCACACCTTGTAGGATCTCAGTATCAGCATAAATCTTGTTGATCTATGATCAATGGCAGACATACAGAAATGGCAGAAGTTTGTGGACACCTAAGCATAACTTTCATATGTAGTTCTGAGGCACACAACCCATAATGGTAAATACCTGTAAAATCCAGCTTGGTAAGTTAAACTGAGTTCATCAGGTGACATTTTTATTATTATTATTATTATTATTATTATTATTATTATTATTGTTGTTGTTGTTGTTGTTGTTGTTGTTTTTGTCATTGTTATTATTATTATTACTACATAATGGAAGTCCCATCCATTCTCAATGAGAATTAAACCTCCAACCCTGAGGTGTGAGAAAGTGTGACATAGTAAAAGTGGCTTGATAAATTTGTGACTGTTTCAAGTAGTTTATAATGTGACCTGCTAACTTAATAGTTGTACCATTAAGATACAAGGACAAACAAAACCCAGCTGAATCCAAAAACCAGGCAAGATTATTGATCTAATCATTTGCTCCTCTACCTTGCAAATCACTTCTTGTGGTAAAGACAATTTAAGTCCAAAAGAGATCTCCTGATACTGAATTGCACATAGGCTTGAGTTACAATCAATAAGCGGCATGTCTAAATCCAGCTGAACGTGGTCCGGCTAGAGTTCCTATAAATTGAATAATAGAATTTTCTTCGTAACAGAAAGATGTGCAGTACACACCACACTTGAGTGAAAATCCTCATGTTTATATACACAAACATCCCCTCAATAAGGAAAGTCTCCTTCCTGCACTACTACAGTAAATGTACATACTTGTTAACAGACATGTTTGTCTTTAGCAAAGAGAACATATTTGTATACCATGCAGCTTTTTCCTTCTTACTTTATTCCTTAAGTGTAGTTTCTTTCTAAAAAGAAAAAAAGAAGAGAAAAAACCAAGTGCCCTACTTGTGGTTGTTTTGCTTTTTGATCTAAGCTTGCAGCTCTTTTTATAACTTCCCTCTTCTTTTTAGCATAATAACAAAGCTTGACTTTTCCACTGTTGCCATAACAAACTAATGGTCTTTCCTTTTTGACAACACTACAGAGCTCACACACACACACACACATGCACACACACGCACACACACACACATGCACACACACACACACATGCACACACACATGCACATGCACACACACATGCACACACACACAAAGACACACACACATTTAAAAACATCATACTGTACCTGGCAACAGATCTGCACAAGATACACCAGTTCTCTGGAGTTCAGGCCGCTGCGTGTCAGATCGTTCTCATCACAGGTCAATATTAGCTGGAGGCAGACAGAAAGACAGAGGAGTGATTAAGAGGAAAGCTGGACAGCCTATGAGGTGGAGCCAGGCAGAGGAAGAGCCATGTCAGCACAGTTCAAAGCTAATGAGAGACAATTTTATGTCTGTGAATTTGTAAAAAGCAGCCAGACTTCCTACACACTTATACAGTCATACAAATAAATATATGTATATTCTTCATTTATTCATAAAAAACAAACACTGCAGTAGGAAATACACCTATTTCTTTACCACACTCGGGGAAAAAAATTGTCTGGGTTTATTCAGATGAATTATTATTATTATGCATAAAAATATTTTTTTGTTGTTGTTTTTCTTTATAAACAACACCTACACCTTAAAACTTTTACTTGTTTTCTTCATCTACATGGAAGCTAAACTGGGCTGTAATTTTAATGTCTGATCTTGCTTTAATACTCTTTAATGACATGTCAAGAATATCATATAAAATGTATTACATCAGTCCCTAAAACACAAGGTATGGACGACTTAAGCAATAGAAAGAGAATGGAGAACTATACTGAACTACCTTGACAGAGCACTGAAATATTAAAGCGTGGATTATTTATAGCAAAACCTAATGCAAGCGCACAAGAGACTAAATGACCTAGTTGTACTGAAACTGAAATGTTAAGACACTCATTTGTTTAAAAGAGAACTACTTGTAGAATGTCACATATATTCATTTACTATCACACGTACGCAGTTTCAGCTTAGGGCTAAGGAATAAATCCATCTTTAAGTAAATAGCAATGTAAGCTGACAAAAGCAGTGAAAATGCTCATAAATCTTCATTTCAGCAGACGGTTAAAATGTTGTTAAGAAAAAAACTGAATCTTTAAGCCAAACAGAGCATCTCAGCATGAAGCTACATACATCTTACTAATCGCATCAGCATGTGCTTCTCTTCCTTAATAAACCCAAAGCTATCAAAAAGAGAGAAAATGGTCACTCCTCACCACACTGTACTCTTCCCAGGCCAGCCTGCACGGCACTGACGCATGCTTTGGGTGGACAACACGTAGCACACACACAGGCAACCCGTCACGCTGCGTATAGATTCCTCCATCTATCAGTCGAGGCTCAGTGAGCAAACAGCCCCTCCTCTCCTTTAAAGATCCAGATTCAGACCCATGTTACTACAGAGAGCATTTCCAGCAAGCTGCTACTGCAGTGGAACGGATGTGTGTGCTACCGTGTCCAGTTACGACTTGTAAAAGAGGACAAATCCGATCCTCACTCCTGCACTGGATGGAAGCCCTGCCCCTGAGGTGCTGTGGGACTAAAGAGGGCTCAGATGGAGCAGCGTGCACAGAGCGGAGAGAGCTTTCTCGCAGTAAACGTAAAGAGATGTGCACGGACAGGCAGGGATGTCTGGCCATCGTATTAGATGCTAATGGGAGGGATAAAATCTAATATCAATCGGTGGCTCAACAACGAATCTAATAGAGCTGAGTAATGCGTTACACAGGGCACTGACTCATCGATGACATGATAAGAAAAATGTGGGGCAAACTATTACACACGCATACTGAAATGTGCATCGCTTTACTAGCTTCATGCCAGATATGGTAGTCTAGAAATTCAGTCCTTTTGTGTAAAAGGACTGAATTTCACACTGCACTTAAACCCACTGAAGGTCACGTCACTGCCGAAGACATGTTACAGATCTAAAAAATGAAACTACAGTATGGGCTGGAAAGAAATCAGCTCGGCTTTTCTTCTTTCATACCAAGATGTGTACTTCTCTTAAACAATCATTGGTGATGGAAGTTCAAAACTGATCAATCAACCAAATGTGTTAACAGAAAATAATTGTACGAAACTTTATCTTTGCCATCATTTCTCTAGCAGCCACATTCAGACGCAAAGTGTGTCCCTAAATGTCACAGATGACATTCTAACCATTAATTCTTTTTTTTATATATCTTTAAAATAAAGATGGTGCAATTGCTTGGTATTGCAGCCAAACAGAGAAACTGCAACTAATATTGCTCATGTAATACAATCTGCGGATTAAAATTCCTCCTGTGCAGAACGATGCAGCACGAGCCTTGTTCTGTTGAGGAAACGCTCATGCTTAAAGAAATTCTTCACAAACTTTATACAGACTGTTCATTTGTCCCTGCTTTAGGGCCAGAGAATCTGATCTGCACATGGTTTCGGATCCACAAGCGAGGCAAGGCTAGCGGACAGACTTGCAGTAGGTTTATAGGTTTCATTCTAGCAAGATAGGATCTTAGATATAAGGCTAATGATTGAGGTAGTTTTTGTAAAATCTTCAACTATGAGAAAAAGAATCAGATAATGAGCTCATGAAACCCTTTCCCTTTTTTTCATCAAGAAATAAAAGCAGAGAAAGAACATGCTGTAATTTTCAGAATAATAACCCCATGCTTAATTGAATAATTCTTTCTGTGATATCAAAGAATACTTTGTGGTTTGCCCATTGGCCTCACACCTGGGATTGGGTGTTTGAGCTCTGCCTCCATGCGATGTGCCTGGATACTGTATTGTTCTCGCTGTGCTTCAGTGCTATGCGGTGTTATGGTTTCCTCCCCAGTACGGTCATGCATTGTAGGCTAACTGTCCATTCATCCATCCATCTATCCATTCATCCATCCATCCATCCATTTGCTCACAAGGTCTGAGAATGCAGCAATGATTTCTTTTGGATAAAGTATAACTCATACTGTATTGTGGACACTTTAGTCCAGCGAGTTCCTTTCTTTTATCTTTTAATATTAGCACTTGGATTCATTAGCCATGGTTGGAAAAAAAAAACAAAATAGGCCTCGTTTGGCTACCTGGATGCAAAAGGGAATCGTTTGTAAATCTGAGTTTTCATTTTCTTTTTTGTCCTTTGGGGTTCCCCTGGGAACTCAGGTTTCCTCTCCAGAGTCAGAAGACATGCATTGCAGGCTGAATGTACTGTAGTGTGGGACCCTCCTCGTCCAGGCTTTATGAGCTGGGATAAGCTCCAGGTTCCCTGTGACACCGTGTAGAATAAGCCATAGAGAAAATAAACGGACGGACGGCTGGATGTCCGCTCAACTCTGAGCCCTAGGAAAGCTTTGGCTTCAGTTTGATCAGTAGTAAAACAGTGCTGAGTGAGTGAAGGTTTGAGGATTATGGCTTTAAGATTTACATCCGAGTCAATGAGAGTTAATCTCAGCCTGGAGCATTAACTGGAAACGGGAAATTAGAAAACTCAATTTCAGCGAGAAACCAAACTGCTCCTTACATCTCTACATGGAGCTACTTCTCTGTAAACCTGATCTGAAGTCTGTCTGACATTCACACTGCCCCTGAGAATGCAGCAACAATCTCTTTGGAAATCTTTTTGTATATAATCCAGCATGTCCCTTTCTTTAGTTCTTTAACGTGAACACAACCTGTATTCGTTAGCCATGGTTGAGAGGGGAAAGACAATAGGCCATGTTTATCAAGTTGGATCCAAAGGGATTTTGTAAATCTTTCATAAGAGTATTTAAATGAGAAATCTTCTCTTAACAAAAAAATCATGTAGTTTTGTTAAAAACAAACAAACAAATAAATAAATAAACCAAAATAATTCATATCCTACTCACTGTGTTTATGTAAATTTAAACTGCTTATTTTTATTGTTTACATCATATAAAGTAGCAGACCCCTTATCAAAATTGGCAGGGTCCAGGGAGTGTTTTGGAGACCCTAGAAAATACACATCCTCACACCTACACTAAATCAAGTTACGACTCTTTATAACCATGGTGAGCAGAAAAGCATCTCAGCATGCACGATATACTGTACCAAATCATCAGATGGATATGCTTTAACAGAAAACCACACCAGGTTCCTCTCCGATCAGCCAAACATAGGTGTCTGAGCCCACAGTGGGGACAGGCTCACTGAAATTATACATCTAAGTATCATCATAAAAAAAAAATCATGAATGACTATTTTTTAAACGCCATTTTGCATAAAATTTAAGTGAAAACATCCTAAGAGATTTCTAAAACGCTCAAACCAGCCTGTCTGAAACCAACAACCATGCTACAGTCACAATCACATAGATCACATTCTTCCACCTCTTGATATGTGATGAGAATTGTAACTAAAGCTCTTGACCTGCATCTCACTGCTACCACATGGTTTCCTGGTTGGAAAACTCAATGAGTGTTCTTATTAAACTGATTGTATGTAAAAATCGCCAAACAATACATCGTCATAAACTGATAATGTAGTATTAGTTAACATCATATTAGCTGAAATTAAGGTGGCATAAAGCTAAGCAGATCAGACGACACAGACCCAAAAGGTGCTCAAAACCACAAAAGCTCATGTGGTGTTTGTATTCAAACCCTGCACATTTGATTTGTGGTAGGATTTAAACCGTTAATGGTCCTCCTTGGTGACCATTCAGTTCTATCAGGTTCGCGGCCTGATTTGTTCTTTCGATATGTACAGGTGAAATATGTAGTTTCTTTTGTAATACAAAACATATTTAAGGAGCTTAAATATATTAAAATAAGCAAAATATATTTAAGGAGCTGTTGCCTTTAAGCGAATGTGTGTGCTCTAGCAGACTGCACACAGCAGTACAGTGTGTGCCTGTGTCTGTGGCACTGCAGTATTTCACTTAGAACCTGCAAACAGTAGGCGTAGCTTACTGCAGTACAGCAGACATGTGGTGTGTGTGTGTGTGTGTGTTAGTGTGTGTGTATAGATCACATGACTAGAATAGGGTAAAGCAGAAATCGGCTCTATCCTGCCAGGGTGTCTATACTACAGTGCACTGTATATACAGTACATTACGAATAGCAACTCCTTAAATCAAGACACTATCCCCTGCAGAGACCATGCCACTACTGCTCTCTACTGGAAGCTAGAAAGAACTGCTTTGTGAGCAAGATCTACTTAACCGTTGATACATCTGTTGTAAACATGTCTGCTTTTCGTCTCTCCTAGAGTGTGAAGAAAGTAAAGTTTTAAAGACTACAATCCCAGCAGAGTGAATATTTTTGGGCTTGCTGTTTTTGTTTTTTTTTTGTTTTTTATTAGCAGGCTCATTAGTAAATGAAGAAGGAAGCCAGATGATAAGGGAGAAATACTGCTGGGAAGCAGTTAGATCATCCAGTGATTGCATAATGCATGCTGGGTATTGCAGTAGATGAAAAAAAGTCGTGAAAATTAATGGAAAGGCTAAAAGACACAATGTTATTTAATGTGTTTGTGTTTACATGATAAATATGCTTCGATTGTTAAGGACATATGTAGTGAACATGTTAAAAGTAGATTCTACTCCTAAGCCAAATGGATTAAGGTACAAACTCCACATACCTCAAAGTGCAGCCAAGTTCATTTAATCAATTCATCAACACATTAGTCTTCCTTATGTATTCACTGTTTTGTGTTTTAAAATGTTGTGCATTTTAAATAAAAAAAAGCCCAATAATCATCTCACCTGCACAGAGCCAAAGTCGACATTCTCATAGTGGAAGTGGGCACACTCTGCCAGGCGGGGGAAATGGACTTTGCTGAGGGGCAGCCTGCAAATAAAAATCAGGAACAGCTCATCAGTATGCATTTGGAGCTCTAACCAACACAGTGAGAGAGAAGAACAGGAAAAGAGAAAGATAGAGAAAAAGAGAGAGCTCAGCTGTGAGAGGAGGGGCACTTACTTTTTCACGTTCTTGACCTTCATGCTGGCTGTGCTGGTGCATGAGCGGAGAGACGAGTCAGCAGACAGCTCTGGAAGCACAGTCACGCTCCTTGCCTGTATGCACACACACTCTTATAGGACGTTATATGCATATATATTAGACTGGAGCATGTGCATCAGATACTAACCATAAGCGCGATGGCGTCCTCCCAGCCTGCTCTCTCTGCTGTCTTCGGCCTCCTTTCATCCTGCTCATCCTTCTCCTGTCCTGATGAGTGGGGGCTGGGCGCACACACACACACACACACACACACACACACACACACACACACACACACACACACACACACACACACACACACACACACACACACACACACACACACACACACACACACACACCCAAGTTAAGCATTGAAGACATGCATTGAAGACATGTTTCCCTTTCAAAATATCACAATGGCATGAGGCAGCATAAGCCCACATGCAAGACTGAGAATGGCAGGAAAGAAGTCAATAACAGTAGACGAGTCAAACAGAATAGAGCTATTGAAATTCTGATCTGGGTGTGAGATACACAGGTTATACAGGTGTGGCTCCAACATACAACTACTGTACAAATCTGAAAGTGCTCGAGTCTTCATATGCCATATACTTATATACTACCCTATAATATTTATGTCCTTAAACGTGTATGAATTCTAGCTCATTGTTTTGGAAATACAAATTCCTTTATCAACTTTGGAAGAGAAACAATCTTAAAAATAAAGACGTCCGGTCTTTTTAAACTACAGCTATCTTCCATTCTAACAGTGAACAAAGACAATGGCTCAGTCTGAGCTGGTCAGAAATGAAAAAGGACATAAAGAACTAGTCTGATTGAAATCTGAGTAGCTGAGTGGGGTGAGTAAGGTGAGTGCAGGTAGCTTTGGGGCCTGGGGAGCTTTTTATTGTGCATAGTAAAGGTGAAATGAGAGATTTGGAGTTAAAACAATGCGAGTTGGGAAGAGCTTTTGGTCCCTGGAGTGGGGCAAATCCTTCTAGTCTGAAAACACAAGCAGCAACTTCAGCACATTTATATGGGAAAACACCTTATCAACATATAAAAAAAAAACCTGAAGCCTCATTTATATGGACAATCATAGCTGTGATCAGTGAAAGCGCCATACGAGAAAGGAGAAGAGACGAGAGAAAGAGGAAGAGGAAAAAACCATCAATCATCCAAATACTAAACACTTATACAAACATAATGCAGTGTCCTAAATTAGCTCCTATTCACAACACGCAGTTATTGCCAAGTCTTGCAACATATACAGAGAATCAAGCAGGATACTTGATCTAGCCCTTTAAAATCCCTCACACCCACACACACACACACCCACACCCACACACACATACACACACACACACACACACACAACCACACACACTAAACAGCATGACTAATCATAATCCTCCACAAAGCAAACTGAAGAGGAGTCTTGGGCTTTAGACAGTAAGAGAAGCAACGACTCACCAGTGGAAGGGATCAGAAATTGCCATGTCTCCTGGAGGAGTGGGAGCAGCGCTGTGCGGTGCTGCAGCAATACCGCTGCCTGCCTCCATGATCCTGCCTCACCTCAACAGCTGCCTGTCTGCCGGGAGGGAGGGGAGCAGATCGGTGCTCTGTTCAGAATAATGCTCCAACCTTGGCTAGCAGAATAGCTAGACATTAACCCACTATGAGCTGTTGCATTCAGGCAGTATAGCTATAGTATATTGGACGGTATATTTAGCATTTCCTGAATCTGTGCATTGTAGATGAACAGAACAATGTGATTAGTAGTGTCTGTAAAACAACACTGTTCGGGTTTCACTTATAAAATATACTAAAATACTTTCAGAACTGGTTTCTGGCAGTACCGACTGTGGCTTTTTTTTTGTGTGTGAAAAATGGACATTCTGAGCCAATGAGGATAATATTAGATTCTTAGAAAAAATAAAAAATAAATATATATATATATATATATATATATATATATATATATATATATATAAAAAGCTACAGCCCACATGCAGCTGTACTGTTCATTACTTAATACAATGCTTATAAACTGATATGTGCTCTCATTATAAGCCAAAAAAATCCGTTTCCAACACACTCTCTACAGGCTTCTACACACACGAAGGCTATATGTTAAATAAAACCAAAAACACAAGACATGCTATTGAAGGAAATTAATCTGAATAATTCTGCAGTATGAAGTGAAGCAGATTTATTGTTACTACCCAAATTTTCCCAATAACACAACACTTTAAAGTGTTTTATTGATTAATTCAAAATCAATGGGGGCACGGTGGGTAGTGGGTAGCACGTTCGCCTCACACCTCCAGGGTTGGGGTTCAATTCCCGCCTCTGCCTTGTGTGTGCGGAGTTTGCATGTTCTCCCCGTGCCTCGGGGGTTTCCTCCGGGTACTCCGGTTTCCTCCCCCGGTCCAAAGACATGCATGGTAGGTTGATTGGCATCTCTGGAAAATTGTCCGTAGTGTGTGATTGCGTGAGTGAATGAGAGTGTGTGTGTGCCCTGCGATGGGTTGGCACTCCGTCCAGGGTGTATCCTGCCTCAATGCCCGATGACGCCTGAGATAGGCACAGGCTTCCCGTGACCCGAGGTAGTTCGGATAAGCGGTAGAAAATGAGTGAGTGAGTAATTCAAAATGTTGTGCGACATCCAACAATGTTTATCAAATGCCTCAGCTATTTCACTTGCACTTATTTATTCCATATTTGATTTTGGTTCTTGTGGAATGTTTTATTTATTAACATCAAAACAAAGAACTAATGTAAGATTGTTACAATGTTGATCTGTAATAGCATTCATTATGTAAGGCTCTCAATTAGCTTTAAACCTTAGATGTCAAATATCATACATTACCACTTGATAATAACAAAGGGACCTAGAAAGAATATCCATTAGTGGAGAGGATGAAACTATACGCTGCTGAGACTGACCTATATCTGTGCTTCCGATGATGTCATTTGACCCTGATGGATTTGACGATTAACTCACGTGACGTATGCATAGCTTTCTGAGCATCTCTGTGTCCAGCAAGATCCGTTGTTGGAGGTTTTTAGGATCAATGTACAAATTGCAATATTTGCAATTGCAAAGAGGGATTTAATAATTATATACCGATAATGTGGCATTGAACCCACCGCAATCTTCCTTTAAAAATCCTTTCATAAGCTACATGTGGCCTTCGACGTAACCTTTAACTCCACACATTTTCGCAATACATGTTCATAGTCTGGCTCTCATTTATCAGTGCAAATTTCAGCATTAATCTCTTAAAGAGCTTTTTAATAATAATCTACAGAGTATTTCATGCTGCTTCATGGATGATGGAATAGAGCTGCATCTGTCATAGCAGATATCGAATGTTGAATACAGAATGTTGAAGACCGCTGCTTTGGTTTCGTCGTTCCAACGGACATAAGAATCCTTTACAGCCAAAACCGTACATTTGTTTTCATGGATGAGTGAATAGAGCTGCATCTGTCATTGTGGTTTGGGATTCTATGGACGTTGATGAATATTTGGTTGCTAAGCGACAGGACTTCCTCCTCTAGATCTTCATGCACTGAAGAATAAGTTGTACCAACCACTGAGATGCTTCAGATAGAACCATCTGCAGAACCATTTCACAGAGAAAGACTTTTTTTTTTGGACTGAGTAAGGAAAATTGAGTACCTGAAGCATGTAATATACAGGCAAAACCCCTAAGGCAAACATGCTAACCAATACATCCCATTCGTTTCAGCTCTAGGTTGTAAAATGCTGCAAAGTTCAAAGTAGAACAAATACTTATCTAACCAGTGTGGATAGATTCTTGAATTCAAAGTCCAAAGAAATCCACTGGTATCCTGTTGTTTTGTTAGCATATATATATATATATATATATATATATATATATATATATATATATATATATATATATATATATATCAAGAATACTGAATACTGACAGGTGTGTGATAAGTTTTGAAAACATTAAGAGGTCGTGTTTTCAATTAAGATAATTACAGAACTTTACATTATGGAGCTAAAATGCTTATATTCTTCTATGGATATAATACTTTTAATCATTATACATTATTTTAAAGGTTTAAAAGGTGGAATATTGGTGCAGTGGGTAGTTTTTATTTATTACCCCACAGCTTTCAGGGATTCTGAGAGTTTGAGGCTCGGTTACTGTCGCTTTTATGGGGAAATTGTCTTGGAAATGTGTTAGACGTAAAAAAACAAAACAAAAAAAAACAACATTCCTTTTCCAGAGACGTAGCCCTCTTTAGCTTTGACTCACAGCCGGTTATGAGATGTAATGTGATGTTAATGAGACGTTATGAAGACAGGAACCGCACCTGGTCTAAAAAATGCTACCAGCTACAAGCTACAGATACCAAAGTCATTCATTCCCAAACAACGAAATATGTATAATAATTCATTATGTACCTATTAACTAACGACTCACCTGACCGTGGTGTCATATTCTCGCCGAACAGCTGCCTGAGGAAATCACGGACCGTGTCGTTTTCTTTGTCCTGTTTATTTCTGTCATGATTTTTAAAAACGACGGTTGAAAAGTTCCCTTCGTTTCCCCGAGCCGCTGTCGAGCGCGCGCTTGTGGGCGTGGCGTGTCTCAGTGGTAAATATGGATGATGCTTACCAATAGCACGTGCCCAAGAAGCTGCGCGTTCACGTAATGTTTGCGTTACGTCATGACCTGTCAATGTCCTAGTGCACGCGCTATACGGTGTATGCACATGAAAATATAAACCGAACAGCTGTTATTTTAGTGCTTGTGCACTGCTATTACACTCATATCTTTTCGTTCTGCAAATGCACACTGTTTTTTGACCTAAGAGAAGGAGGACTGTTTATACAGAAGCTTACTCCAATGCCTATTTCATATTTACATATGTAATCAGATGCATGCTCACATGATCTAATATGGACACAAAGACCTGTTCTGTCAGGCCTGTGATCTTACATGGTGTTCTTGCTAAGGTTTGAGATGTGATATGGAGCCATTTTGTCCTAGCAAGCTTCTGCCTTTGTACTACTACTGATGCTCCTCCTATCGTCTGGTGTTCCTTTAGCTTTGCGTCCTTGAAATGTCATTTCATGTAAGTGAGGATGGAGCTAAGGATGCAATATATGACTTGTCTGTATATGACACCGTCTCAGAGGCATCTGAATAAACTACAGGAAAGAAAGAGATTTAAAAAAAATACTAAAACGGTAAAAAAAAAAAAAAAAAAAAAAAAGTAAGTTACAAAAGCAATATGTAATTTCAGTATGATATCAGAAAGCTGAGTAATAGTTAATGTCAATACCTGAGGAGTATTTATATCTCCAACTCTTTAACTCTGAGAGACAGAAGGAGGAAGAAATCATTCTCTTCTACCATTTCATTCTAGTAATAGATTACTACTGTGTGTGTGTGTGTGTGTGTGTGTGTGTGTGTGTGTGTGTGTGTGTGTGTGTGTGTGTGTGTGTGTGTGTGTGTGTGTTTGTGTGTATGTGTGTGTTTGTGTGTATGTGTGTGTGTGTGTGTGTGTGTGTGTGTGTGTGTGTGTGTGTGTGTGTGTGTGTGTGTGTGTGTGTGTGTGTGTGTGTGTGTGCGTGCGTTTGTGTGTATGTGTGTGTGTGTGTGTGTGTGTGTGTGTGTGTGTGTGTGTGTGTGTGTGTGTGTGTGTGTGTGTGTGTGTGTGTGTGTGTGTGTGTGTGTGTGTGTGTGTGTGTGTGTGCGTTTGTGTGTGTGTGTGTGTGTGCGTGTGTGTATGTGTGCATGTGTGTGTGTGTGTGCGTGTGTGTGTATGTGCGTGTGTGTGCATGTGTGTGTGTTGTAAATATTAAAAAGACCCACATTTGATGTGATGTATTAAACTTTACTTGTTTATGTAGTTTTAAACAATGTCAGAAGAAATGTGGAGCAAATAAGGCAGTGACAAGATTAGGTCTAATGATCTGAATTATTATCATCAGTGAATCCCCTTCTTGGCGGAAGAGGTCAGGCATTCTGAAATGTACATTATCTATCATTTTAATTTACAACTTGTCGTTATGTAAAGAATTGTCAATGTTTTGCAAACACTAAATTCAAATAGGGAGTATAGGGAGTGGTGGGATTAAAAGATTGGAATCATTCATTCATTCATTCATTTTCTACCGCTTATCCGAACTACTCGGGTCACGGGGAGCCTGTGCCTATCTCAGGCGTCATCGGGCATCGAGGCAGGATACACCCTGGACGGAGTGCCAACCCATCACAGGGCACACACACACTCTCATTCACTCACAGATTGGAATCAGTGGGGCAAAGCTGAGGTTTTTTTTTTTTTTTTGCATCTACAAAACTAAGCACTTAAAGATTTTGATGCTTTACACTGTATGTTTGTATATGTTGACTGTCAAGCACAGCACTCACGCGTTCACATGCGTGCATGCTTTATTGTGTTTGTACTCTCACGCCACTGTGTTTGGCGGATTTATATGTGTATTATACTGTTGCATGCTTTTTATATCTGTGCTTTTGCTTTGCATGTTTCAGTTAGTGGTTTGTATTATTTTTATCCCTCTTTCTTTTGCATGGTTATTATTTAATTTTATAAATTTTATATTTGTATTTTGTATTGTATATTTGTATTTAGGGTTAATTTTGTAACATACAGTACGTTCTAGGGAGTACAGTTGAAAAATTGCCTTTGGCTAACCCTGGCACATTTACAGTAATGTTTTATTAATGTGCACTGTCGCAATTTAAAAACAAACAAACCAAAAAACAAGCAAAATAAACATCGCAACATGTATACACACCCCTCTGTCTAGCACTGTTAAAGAGGGTCTGTGGCATCAAGGCTTTTAAATGGTTTGTTTCTGTATATGTATTACATAAGTCATGTCAGTATGACTCACGGAAACTGTGTCATGTTTATATGTAGCATGGAACATGTCCATATTCTATACACCTTCTTTAACAAGGAGACAAATAAGGACAGGTGTCTGTACTGACATTGCATGAGTGTACAGTGAGCTGAGTTTGTCAGGTTTCTACACATTTGAAATGTGTATAGAAATCTACCTATACAAAATCATCAACACTTACATAGGAGCACCTGCATGTATCCCCTGTTCATCAAGTGATCAGCCAATCATGTTGCTGCTGCACGATGCAAAAACCATGCAAATGATTCAGAGCTTTCCACCAATTTTGTCCATTTCCTAATTGTTAATGAAGGAAAGCATTGAACTTCTGGTCTTTTTAACACACAAGATTAATTCCTAGCATAGGTTGCGTCAGAGAGGTGCTTCAGCATCCCCAAGAAAGAATAAAGCGCCTCATAGCACCCTCAAACATTTTATTTCCTAAAAATGATAAAAAGACTGTTCTAATTAATAACTTATTTAATAGTTTAAAAGAACAAATGAAATTAAAACATTTCTGTCACGTGACACATGTTGAGCTGTTTCTTGTGCCAAATAAGTGCCCTGGTAATTCTAATTCAGATTTCTAGAGAAAATTAGAATATAAAACATAAGCCCAAGACCTACAGTATTTTGCAAATATAATTTACAATGGCTGCCCTAGCCCTGTAAATAAACCGGCGTGCGTTCACAATTCTCCTGCCCCCCTTTCCTAGCCTTTACACACAAGGATGTGAAAAATAAAAACCCATTGAGTGGCAGTTCTGTGGGTGGAAACACCGTAGTAATGACAGAGATCTGAGGGAAAAGTTGTTCAACCAGACAGGAAGACTACAGTAAATCAAATAATCTCTCTTTACTGTTCTGTTCTGAACAGAAACGCATTTCAGAATACAAGTGCTAAAGGTTGATTGACTACAAAAGCAGAGAATCACCAGTATTTATTATCCCCAATGAGCGAGCCTGAGGTGAATGTGGTGAGGAAAATCTCCCTTAGATGGAAAAGGAAGAAACCTTGAGAGGAACCGGACTCAAACGGAACCCATCATTATTTTTGGTGGAGGGTGTGATTATATATTTATGAGGAGGTTGTTGTCCTCCAAGACCACATGTAACTGGCATCTCCTCTTTGTATGTCTGAATATTTCCAACTGTCCAACTGGAGCTGGTACATCTCTAGATGTCTCAGGATCCTCACATGGTTGGCCTCATCTCAGTAAAGGTCCAAAATCTTCATGACATGGAATACAATCAAAGCTGGTACAATTTCTGGATGCCTCGGGATGGGTAGAAAAAAGAGAAGCAGTGCAGAAGAATTAGCGTAGCTTCTGTATAATATTATCAAGCACTAGATGATAATATGCATGTACTAGAGATTATGGGAAGTATTATGTGTACACATGACTAAATGTAGATTTTTAATCTACATTTAAACTGGGAAAGTGTGTCTGAGCCCCGAACATCAGGAAGAGTATTCCAAAGTTTGGGAGCTAAATACAAAAACGCTCTACCACCTTTAGTAGACTTAGATATTCTGGGAACTACCAGAAGTCCTGAGTTTTGTGATATCAGAGAGCATGATGGATTGTAACGTGTTAGAAGACTAGTTAGATACATGTGGGCTAAACCATTACGAGCCTTGTACGTAAGTAGCAGCAGTTTGTAATCAATTCTAAACCTAACAAGTAGCCAGTGTAGAGATGATACAATTGAGGTTATATGGTCATATTTTCTTGTCCTGGTAAGAACTCAGGCAGCTGAATATTGGACTAATTGTAGCCTATTTATTGAAGATGCAGGGCAACCACCTAGTAATGCCTTACAACAGTCCAGTCTGGAGGTCATGATTTCATGAACTAGCTTCTCAGCATCAGATAACAATAGGATGTTTCTTAGCTTGGCAATATTTCTAAGGCTATGCAATGGGGTACCTTTTCTGTAGTCCCAATAAACTAAACCAAACTAAAAATAATGCTCAGCTTTTGCAATAAATATTAAATGGTGTTATTCTAGACATTATAATGAAATTGTACACGTGTTACAAATCACTGTATTAACTTTCACACCCAAGGGCGCCATCTTGTGGCTAAGTCAAAAAGGACGCCTGAAAATGTATTGAATGCAAGCCATTTCCTCATACAAGTTTCCCCTTAATTAGTTAACTTTGTGGTTGTTTTACACTTAATAGCTCAAACTACACAGGAATTTCTTATTGATTATATTATGTATGATGTTAAGTGTGAGTAACAACACATTATTCTGAAAAGTGAAAAGAAAATCTTTACTGATAGCAATGCTGTCCATTTTGGCCTTTATTCATGTTAATATATATAAAACCTGAGATAATTTTTTTAAAACTGAGCTCAAATTTAAATAATAATAATAATAATAATAATAATAATGATAATAATAATAATAATAATAATAATAATAAAAGAAGCAAAAAATGACAGATTTCCTGATTAGCAGATTACAAATGAATCACGTCAAAATCCTGACACCTTTCCAGAAATCAAGTGAAAGGTAATCATTGCATAAAATGTTACTAATTTGTGAATTACTGTATATGACCCCTTAGACAAAGTGACTCCTTAGAGTCACTTAAGAGTTTCTTCTGGTTTGACTCCTGATGTTTGCTTCTAATTTTTATGGTTATTGGACATTTGTGAGCAAAAAACTGCTTTTAGACAAAATTTTTAGTATTAAAATGAATCATAAATAAATAATAAATTATAATAAATCATAAATAAATAATAAATTAAAATAAATCATAAAAATGATATCTTTCTAGTTGTATTACTGTAACTCGCAGCTGTTATGTTTGATAGGTATTCACTATCTTGTGTTCACAAAGTAGACGTATACTTTTATACGAGTTTGGTATTAACGCAAATCTAACGAATAAACCAGCCACAGACACACAAGTACACTCTCATGTATTTTATTATATCAAAATACAAAAATTTTAGAGAGTTATTAGATGGAACGAAGCATCGGAAAATGACAACTTAACATAACCTGCTAAAATGTGCATATCTGGGCATCTGGTGATGTAAACAATGCTATCCGAACTGCTCCACTTTATATTAGCTCAATTGGACCATCTGAGACAGCTAAGAAACACAACATCCTAAAGCTCGGAAACTCAGGAAAGGCTTTCTACATTAGAGATATAATGTGGTTCAGGTTGGAATGTGACCGCATGATCTCGAGGACAATATAGAGAGATATTACAGGAACATTTTCCTTCGTGGCGGATAATCCCAGACATACCGATAAATCACTTTTAAATTCTGCTCTTATTGTCCAAAAGAGTTAAATAGTGGAGACACACAACATGATTCTGATAATGTTATACAGATATGAGACACCATTAACATTTATTCCTAGCAGCAGACATGAAGAAGACACACCAGGCACCAAATCCTACTGTTTTACTGGGCATGTGATTTTTTTTTTCCTTTTTTAAAAGTCCCTGTCTGTACTGTACTGCGCAGTATTATTCAAGGACCAGGAATTTGAGGCACACTGCATTATAGTGGTATCAGTCAGTTTGGCTAGCAACATGTCCCAATTTTCTTGGAGAAAGTTCACTTGTCTTAACAGCAGTGGCAGAAGAGTGAAACAATACAGTAGAACAATATTTTACATAAGGCTTTGGTTCAGCACCATACTGTTTAAGAATAATACCTGAAATAAATCAGACCTACCAATGACACTTGAATGAACTTGTTCAATCCTTCAACTACAAAAAGAAAGATACAAGGAAAAAAGGTCTATTATTGGTGGGTTTTTTTTTTTTTGTTTTTTTTTTGCGTGAAACGTGAACAGTCTCAGTACACTGCATTTGAAGTGGGAAAGGAAAATGACAAAACATATGCCAAAGTCAGCCCAGAATCTGTCTACAGGAAAGAAATTGTAAAAAAAACAACAAACAAAACAACAACAACAAAAAAATAAATCAACAAGAACAAAAAATCTTTACAACACAATCGAAATAAAAAAATAAAAAATAAAAATAAAAAACACAAGATTCCAAATAGCATGATCTCTAAACGTATGAGGTTTAATCTTAAAACAGTCATAAATTAGTGCATAATGTTGTAATACATTCTAGATTCTTAGTGCTGGTAAACATGAAAAGCGATGAGCAGGAAACACTCGAAATGTATTCGAACGAATGAAAGCTGACAAATGTGAAATTAGTAGTTCACGATACAACATAAAAAAGGCTGAGTTTCACACTGTAGAAAATAATTATTATTTAAAAAAAAAAAAAAAGCACACTAAGCAAAGTACAGGCAAACCTAAGAGCCGTTATGACAAATCCGTATGCATGAGCCCTATTATTTCCTAACAAGCAAAAAGGGGGTTTGTCTACATATACAGCATTAGTAATATTCTACAAGAGAGATGCATTAGCTCAGGTCTCCATGCATGTACTGGAGAAACAAAAACAGAATCCAATCAATCAAGCCTCGTCTGAAGAAAGAAATCCTGTCAGCGTGTACAGAAAGGCTAAACCGGAACTGACAGGTTGAACTCATGTGTGTAAAAACCACCATTATATCAAATACTGCATTTGATAGAATTCTCCAGACTGTGTTGTAATCGATATCGATTGCATTGCTAGGTTTAGTCCATGCTCGACAGGACTTTTAACATTTTATTTTATTTTTTTTTAATTATACCCTGGTTACATTTTTAACTCGTTCTGCAAATCGTCATACAAATGCAAATCTGGTAAGCAAATTTCTTCGATCACATCTGAGACCAAACATGTTACTGGAAATGAATCTTTCTAAGCATGCCTTTTTTTTTCGTTTTCGAATTTCTGCAGTGATACAGAATGAGAATGCAAGTGCTTTTGTCTTGTTAGTATGTTATTATTGCTTACAACCCTATTCACTAAAAGACCTTGGTGAGAGGAACAACGGCGGCGCGAAGAGGACTGTACATGAGTTGTCGTGTTGACGTGTGGAACACAGCACCACAAGAGTTCAAAAAGACATAGCACCAAGTCAAAATGAGGATGATGTGCCACGTCCTCGCGCTGTATCTCTGAGTAATGTAAACATGTGGGGGGTTTTGTAGGATCCCTCAAAAAAACGAGAACAACAACAACAACAACAAAAAAACAAAAACGGTCCTTAGCTTTACTAGACAGCTAAAGGCCACTAAATGGGTGTCCTACAATGACTCCCGATATACTTGACATGAAAAGCAGCTTTACATACTGATACATATAATGTATGAGAGGGGGAAACTACAGTATGCCACAAGCAAACACAGACTTGTACAGTCCATCAGCCAACTGATGTGCAGGAAAAGGAAAAGCACTTCTATGCAGTGCTACACTTCTACACTTTCCCTTTTTCCTACCATTTAATCCAATATATTTCTTGATCTTGAGTAACTGGGATATCAGTAAGCATCTCAGAATGTCAACGAATATCTTTACACAGGGTGTGCTTTTTTTTTTTTTGCAGATCACAGCAACGTTCCCGAGCGAAACGGTTTTACCCCCTCCGTGTTGAGAGTCATGCTGTATTTTTACATGTTAGTAAAATATTAAGGAGAAGAGATTATTCTTAAGAAGTCGGTTCAGATGAACGAGTAGTTCAACAATGGGCTTTTCCATAAAATTGAAAAAATAATAATTAAAAAAAAAAATCGATTAAAAAACAAGCTTTAAAAAAAAAGTCGAACAAACACTCTTCAAGCCAAACCATACATTCATCATCGGTTAGAACTATACTGAACCAACACATGCTAATGTTTTATCTTGATGCATGTAGTAAGTCAGAGGATATTAGTGGGCTCTAGACGTGATAAAGCAATTTTTTTTACGTGATTAGATACGCGTCAGTTCGCTAACGACACCTACCTTTGTTTGTACCTCATGAAGATTTACAAATGGATTAGAAAAAAGAACAAAAGATGAGGATAATCCATGCAATTTTTTTCCCCCTAATAAAAAATAAATAAATAAATGGACAAGCTACTTTAAGTAGTTCACTTTGTTAAGTATAAAGCGATCTAGAGAACCTGCCTGTTATGTTTCCGGTGACTAGGTTCATGTTAATTCTCATTGGTATATGTTGTCTTCATTTGTCAGCACAATATCTACTTTACAGTACTGCCTTGGTGTACATATAATATATTCTATGTGGTAATACTTGATATCTCTATCAAATTGATTAAAACAGTTCAACAGTACACTAACAATGCATTTCACGACTTCTACGGACATTTGTGCAAGGGTTGCCAAAGTACAATAGTTACAATACTTCAACTTCGTTAACCTTCGGAAATGTTTGACTTCGAGGAGACACTGAGGAAAAGAGCATCGATGGGAGTTGTAATATTTATCATGATATATTAGTAGGTCTTTTCTTTGAACTGAATGTTTTCCCCCCAACATCTCTCGTATACAAAAGAGAATCTGAGGCGTGAACATGAAGTCGCTCAAAAACCCTCTGAAAAAGGCAGTCTTTTAAATATCTTAAGAGAAAAAAATACTAGCAGTCTAGTGTTAATGTCACCTTTAACATGCCAAAGATTTTTTTTTTGTTGTTTGTTTGTTTACAGTCTCTATACATTTTTTTTCTACCCCAAAAGTACAAAAGTATGTTTTGTATGCTATGTCCAGTCCCCAGTAAGTGTATTAAAAAATAGCACTAATTGTCTGTTTCAAGAATAGACAACAAATAAAAATGGGTTAACATTGCGCTTGAAGAAAATCTGGGCTAAAGCGGATCGATTTAGTACACGTCGATGCACGTAAGAGACCCCTCAGAAAGGTTTAGAATGACAGATCCAGATATAGCAGCAGATCAGTATTGCATTATGATCCAAAGACTTTGTTCTGACTTACAGTTAAGTTCTGTGATCGTCTGTGCTTTGCATCAGATGATTGATTTGATATTAAACTGATGAATAAATCTTCGAAATAATAGGAAATAAAATAAGAACAGCAATTTTGCACACTCTGGATCAATGCTTTCTTACTAGAACAAATAATAATACATATTACCGGCAACGGAGGCCATTGAACTTATAATGCTAGTTTTGCACAAATGATGGCATAAGTGCTGTAAATACGTATGTGCCAAAATTACGTTTTTACTGAGGTATCTTCTGTAGGAGGAAAAGAATAAACCCTGTGTTAATTAGATGTTCTGAGGGACTTACGGTTTTACGATATACACAATAATTTATTCTTGAGTGTAATCTCTAGAAAAAAACTAAATTTGTCTGCAAGTTTGTTTGTTTTTTGATAAATCATAAATGTATTCAAATGATTTTTTTTTGTTCTGTCCTCTATCATTGCTATTTCTTCTACTTGGGTACCTTATTACATACATTTCAGAAGACATATGTGTGTATAGATGAGATTGTGCCAAAGGAGAAGGTGAATAAATCTTTAGGTCAATCAAATTCAATACTGACTGCATATCTACTGTTGAAATGAATGGATCAGTATGCGATTCTCCCACCAATCAGGGCAGAGCTCCGTAGTTTGGAGGTGTTCGGGAGTTCAAACTGGCCAAAAGGGCTTTCCGGTCTTCTTTGGGGCAAGACCAGCGCAGCATGGAACATAAGAGGGGGTAAGGGGTTTTTCTTGGTACTTTTTCCCTCCGCTTCTTGGTGGGAGAGCAGATCTTTTGTTGATGCTGTGGTGCCAGAGATGCGAATTGCTGCTGGGTCTGAGAGGTAGACACATCTAGAGAGAAGAATGCAAAGTGAAAATGTTCCGTATTACAAAATCTGGACACAAAAGTTAGCCACTACAGGCAGGATTAGATATTTAATTATTCATTTCAAACACAAAAGCACCAACGTCTTTTTTTTTTGCTAGTTTGTCCTGTCGGTCACTTTGGGAATGACGGCTATAAGCAAAAAAATAGTACAAAAAGTGCAGGTATTAATAACCCTGTAAAGCCCACTGTTGTAGAATTACACTTTTAACAATTTTTTAAAAAGGCCTGCGAATGTTTTTTTTTTTCTCAAGACGACATTTACAAAGTTAATGGGTTCTATTGTTTGTCCTCATAATGCTATTTGATAGAAGAAGTGTTTATAGGTCCAGTCATCTGGCCAGGAACTCACTCTACCTGCTATATATGGTTGAAATGACAATAAAAGCTTCATGACTTGACTTGACTTGACTTGAACTTCGCGTTGAGCTCATCTCTATTTTTTTGCATCACTGGATTTGTCAAGATTCAAGTAAGTAAAATTCCTCACATATTTTTTTTTCTGTGTTTATTACAATGTCTAGAACACATACATATTTAGGTATTTTTGAAAGCATTAATAAAATTTGATTTAGAGCTTGTTAAGTCCATGTCGTAATTGTACAACGTTGGGCCAGAGTGGGAGTCATAATAGCCTGTGCACCTTACACATAACAAAAGGACACTGCATTTCTCACATGGTCACAAAGTGAAATTTAAACTGTTAGATGATTCATTATAACTAATTTCTAAATGTGCTTTTCTGGTAAATTTGTACTTAGTTTAGATTGGACCATAATTACACACTAGAATAAATTTTGAGTGGCATTTGAAACTCCATCATACAGTATGGAGCAGTATCTGAAACTCCCTGTATCTTTGTAGTTTGTTAGCATAAGTCTGATTTATACCATTTACTAGCTTTACTGATTAGTTTGCACCAAAGTTGCAGGGGGTCTCTTCTTTAAACAGATATTAGTGTCCTATTTTGGCATGCCACACTACAATTAGAGCATATTAGAGCCTCCTACTACAGAGGTCTACCACTATGTGGGAATCACCAAGCACTTTCTCCAGATTCTGCAAGATTAACGTCACACTTTTTAGTGGTCTGAGTGGAGTGATATATATGTCCTGTTTCTGATGGCATTCTTTACACATGTTATACACCATCCATCGAGAGATAAGAGGTGAAACAATATGTCCCATATGTTCCATATGTAACTGTCGTTCTGTGATCCTCGTATAACCTTCAGAGTTCCTTGTCAATGACAGTTCTGCCATATGCAGGTAATTACACAAATTATGATTAAACACCACAAAATAATTAGTATACTCACTTCAGCAATTTGTGTGCACACATGCTGACTTACCACAAAATCACCTGGTGACTCTATGACATAGTATTTACTATAAAAATCAAGATCCTGCAGATGTGCACAAGAAAGTATAAATGTGCTAAACACTGCCATCTGGTGGTTAGTAGGGGTGAGTATAAAATTTTCATACAGGAAAAACAGCAAAACTAGCGTAAAACAGTAAATAGCGGAGTTCCTTGGGAATTAGCTAAGGTCAAGGATAACAACTTTGTTTGCATTTATTCATTGATACATTTTTAAAGAAATTGCAGCAAGTTTGAGATAAAATGCTGTTTTTGTGGCTGCCTGCAAAAAAACACCAGAAGTCACTAGAGCTGAATTCTGGAAAACAGCAAAAAAAAAAAAAAAAAAAAAAGATGCAAAATTGGGTTTCAATGATAGTCAAAATATAGTTTTTCTGACAGTAATATACTTTGACATAGCACCTATTTTACAAGAACATGAATATATTTTACGAAAACACAGTGGAAGTTGTTCTAATTTGGGTTATTTGAACCTTGTGTCCGCCTGCAAAGATCGTATCAGGTACGAAGTCAGTTTTAAAAATGCAGCCATTAAGACATAAGAGTGTTTTCTTCAGGTGTTTAGATGCAGTAATCATACTATTCATTTTGTGATGCTGATTGTCCAAATGCCTACGATATGTCACCTTATATGTCACGTCTTCAAACCGGAGAAAACCAGTTGTTCCCAGGAATGTTGCTGTGTTTTATACCAGCGTCACAAACACTACCGCCCAAATCTGACGAGCTTACACGGTGACACGTTCCGACTAATGAATGCAGTAGAGGGACTTTATTGAAAGAATTAAAAAAAAAGAGTATATCTTATATAAGACATCATACCGACCTGATCTTTTCTTGGATGTGGAGTTGTTGTTGTTGTTGGCAGCAACTTTCTTGTTTTTTTTCATAAAATGACAAAACAGTGTTTCGAAGCTCTCAGACCCTGCAGGCGCTCTCGGTGCACCTACAGGCTCCCTAGAAACAGGCAGGTAGATGCACAAAAAAAAAGGCCCATTACTTTACACAACCAACAGAGTGCATACCAGTTATAGTAGAAGTACATAAGCCAGTGTTACTTATAAGGAGCAGAGGTAAATAAATATTAAAATAAATATTTTACTTCATTTTACCTAAACTCAATGAGCAACAGATTATAAAAACATACCTAATAAGGGAATCATTTAATGAACGATTAAATAAAGTTACATTCACATTCGACAAAATACAGTTTTGCTTTGAGGAAACAATCCCTTAACGGTTTTACATTAACGACAACCGCAACTCATATTCAGAACGATTATTTCCTGTGAGCAACAACATTTTCATTTGGTTAGTTGTCTTTACGTTCGATATTTTCAGAGGGTTAGTAAATGAAACGTGGCATTGCTGATGTTTACCTCATGCTGTTGTAAAAACTCACAAATTAAAAACGCAGTAACACTCAGAGACACATTCTAGTCACACGCAAGTCAATTTTTTTCTCTCCTAAAAAAGCAACTCCTTTCGATGTTTTTATTTTTAAATCATACATGCCATCCCGCTATCACGACAAGGAGACCATATAAAATGAAAAGTCCACACTTTGGAAGTGTCAGCCAACAACTCATGGGTATCACAAGGCACAGAAACACAAAGCGTTTATAGAGAGTCTCCCCTGTTGCTGAGGCTGTGGAGAGAGAAAGCGAAAGGCATTAGTAGAGGAGGGGGAAAAGACATGGCTGACACACTACAGTCCTACAGTCACATCAAGCACAACTCTGGTTAGCATGAACAGAGTGGCTTCACCATGCTGACAGGAGAAAAGATGGCAGGGAGGGGGTAGAATGGCCATTAAACAACAGTCACATGAAAAAAAACCAAAAAAAAAAAACCAAACCACTGGGACAACAAATGGGACAAGAATTTTAGTTTCAGGATCACCGTTATTGATTCGTCGTTGAAGAAGAAAATTTTACATGCATGATACTTTTGGACATGGAACAATTTTTTTAAAGGGGAATATTCAATTCTGAGGGTTAAAATACATTTAAACACTATATTCTTGTTTGGTCAAACTCACACCAAACTAGACACCTTGCTGTAGAAATACCGACACTACTAATACGACCAAATTAGGTCTTTATACTGTATTATAAAATTAAAAAATGAAAGTAAAATATTGAATCTAGCCAACTGATTGTTTGTTCATTTCGTGAAAAAAAAATAGTCAGTGTAATTCCCCTTTAAATGAAAAAATTTAAGGCCCCACCTGCTAACCTCTCCCCTTTCAGACATGGACTCAACCCTTACCTATTATGGTGTAGAGGACCTGGTCACAACAATGCTGCCCAGATAGCTGAGATCAATCAAAAACAAAGAAGGTAAGACTACCAAAGCCTGGAAGGACAAAGTTTTTTCTTTTTTTTAAATCATCCAACGCTATTCTAGATGAGGATGGTGGACATTGCAAGAGATGAGTGCAGGCTCATCCCTGGCAAGGAAGGCCGCCTAAGAAGGCCACCTGATGAAGAAAGCACTGAGTCAGTGGGAGTGGAAGAGAGAGCGATGAGTGAATGAGCTGGAGAAGATGACATGAGATGGCCAGCCCATAAAAAAGGACAAAAAAGTCATGAAATTATCGTTAGAAAATAACTGAACCATTTAAAAGTCTACAAAAATGTAACGTCAAAAACCAAGATAGCAAAGTTAAAGCTTACTTCTGTAAGATAACAAAAGTATAAAACACTGAAATAGCAGAAAAGGTTTTATATGTAAGTAAAAATGTGATTTCAGATGTGTATTTAACAGAAGCTACTGTTGAATTGTTTTAAAATCAAAACAGCAAAAGCATGAAGGGCACTGCTTTTGCAGATTGGCAGATGAAAACGTGATCTTTGTCATGTTTTTGGAACTGCCAATGGTGCAGTTCACCTACCCTGGTGAGGGCTCTGAGGGCAGCATCTCTTCGTCTGTCCTCCTTTGTGATGGCAGCTGACCAAAAGCATCACTGCTCTCCGCTGGGGGCGAGGGGGACTGTGACGGATAGCTGGCTGCTGCAGTGGCAAAGGCCACATGGGCACCATAGCCCAGGCCAGGCAGGCGGATGGAGCCTGAGCCCAGGGTGGGAGAAGTGGCAGGGGAAGAGGACAGAGACCTCCGGGAGAAGGTGATGTGGCGCATGCTTTCAGGTATCTCCTGTGAACGTGAGGAGCGTAGGACGCCCTGCCGTGGTGGCGGGCGCACCAGGATGTCGGGCGAGCCAGCTCGAGAGCTAGGAGGTGTCTGAGTGAGGGGTGAGAGGCGTGATGGCTGCAGTACCACCTGCTGTGGGCCCAGTTCCAGGCGGCGTGCCGCCCTCGGGCTCAGCCACGGCTCGTCCGAGCTCTCACTGCGTAGCGTGCTGGGGCTCCCTGCTCGGCCTGGGTAAGGCAACACTGGTATGCCCATCCCGTGGGCAGTGTGTCTCAACTGCCCCACGATCTGGGCCTGTTGCATAGCTGCATGAGTGCTCGCTAGGCCCTGAGAAGGGAGCGCTTCCAGCCGCAGGAACGCCGAGCTGGAGGGGGCGTGGCTACGCAACGGGTAGGGTGGCGGTTCGGGCACGTCTCGGCGGAGATGGGGGGGAGGAGGGTGTGGTGGCAAAACGACACAGGCACCCTCCTGACCTAGAAAGGGGAAGTCAGGAGGGCGCCAAGTGTCAGTAGAGCGAGAGGAGGGTGGGCCATGTGCCAGCGGAAGGGTGTGGCCAGAAGCAATGGTGGGATGGTGGAAAGACCCCTCGGTGGGGCACGGTGGTGAGGAGGACATGGCTGAGCTGCGTGGGCTCACATCAGCTGCGTAGAACGGAGGATGCAGCTCCAGCTCGGCACCACTACCTACATAGCCATAGAAAGGGCCCGGAGGAAAGATTCTGTGAAAGTGGGACACTCGGCTCTGCCCTGTGGCCTGAAGCCCGCTACCCTCCAAGATGCTCGTACCTTCCATAGGCCTGTGGAAGCGGGGGCTGTAGGCTGGGGGCTGCACCATGTAGGACTCCTGGCTTGAGGACACAGGCGAAATCTGCGGCCTGAGTGTGGCCATAACAGGGGGGAGGGGGCCAGGTTCATCATTCTCTTCATCTGACTGTCTGAACTCAGGGTACAGGTCTGACTCCTCTACGAAGGGGAAGCCCTCAATGCGCCGTTGCTTCAGTGATGTGTCTGTGTCCGATGGCTCCATGACGAAGCGGCCATCTGGCCCGCGGCTGATCAGCTCAATGGGAGTGGTGACCTCGGCCTCGTGCTTTGACACGCTGTACTTTTTGCCTGTTATTGCTCGCTTGGTTCGCTTGTACAGTGAGAGCTCCTTCTCCTTTCTTGGGCTTGGCAGCTTTTTGACATAGAGGCCAGGTGTGCCTACACTGGCCAGAGACGGGGGACGGGAGGAAGCGATGCTCTCTGGACTGATTTTCCCAGAGGACAGCCTGTGAATCAGAGCAGACACAGTGCTTATTATTCTGTAGAATACGGCTTAAAGATATATTAGGTATTTTACGAGTCTCTCTTTTAATAATTCAAGGCATTGAAGTGTATTTTGTTATAGTTAGACTATAATATAAACACTATTTGTATTTTTTATTGCTATCACACAAAACAGGTTCACACAATATGTCACTTTCACTGAAGATGAAACAAAAGACAGTGTCATGGTGCACCATGAGTTGACAACAGAATGGAAACAAGAGACAATAAGATTGAATAGCAGTAGAGACAGGCTCGATATTTGACTGCCATATCTGCCATATAGCTCTCAACCTTCAAACATAATGGCTTAATAATAATCAATAATCTTCTACCTCAAGAAAAAATTATCTGTAGGTAAACCTAGGAGCAGCAGTGTATTCTATTATGCCAAAGGGGTGTTAACCAATGTCTAGTCTAAGTCCGCACCACAAAAGAAGAAAGCATGCAGCTAAAGCAGCGAGACGCATTCAGCGCCACGTGCTGGGAAAGGGATAAGGTGCAGGCACTCACTGAGGACTGGTGGATGGGGGCCTGTAGCTGCTCCTGTCTGGCTCTTCCCAATAGGGCTCAATGCCAGGCAAAGGGGTAAGAGGAGGCCTGCGGTAAGAGACACAATAGAGAGGAGGGGCAAGAGGCGGCCATCAGACCCGACCGGGTTTCCAAACAGTGATGCAAAGATGGATGAAGATGGATGGAAACATGGGATTAGAATTTACAAAAACCGCCACGAAATCAGAATGGGATTAAATGCCTTCCTCAATTTGGGCTGGGGGTAACAGTGAAGTCTGGGTAAACTTCAAAATGCTGTTTAAATGTTTAGGTGGCCATGGCTGCACTAATCAGTTCTCAGAAGCTCATGTATAAGCATCATGGTGACACTGATGATTGATCAGGCTCCGCCTCAGCAAACTATGGGGAAGCTGCATGAGATCGGTGGTAATTGCAAATCAATGCATCTTGCTGACCGAAAAGCAGATGTAAGCACAGATGCATTTTTAGCAGTCATTCAGTTGGTCACTCAAATCCTCTTCCATGCATCCCTCACAGGAAACACGGTGGCTGCTATGGTCAGCCTTTTGGTCTACCACTCTGTACATGCACTTCCTCTTATACTCACTGCCACACACAATCTCTCTCTCTCTCTCTCTCTCTCTCTCTCTCTCTCTCTCTCGCTTTCACACACACACTCACGCATGCAAGCAGCATCTCAACATATCTGTTAAACTGCAAAGTATGATGGATGTTGCGATGCATCAATACTTACGGAGACTCGATACTTTTCCTGGTGTGAGTTATTGACAATGGGGGATCTAGACACAAAGACAAAGCAACAATATTTTTTAATTCAATAATTTACATGCCTATAAGATAGTTATAGGATCAAGGTGCATTGAAGCACTTCGTATTTAAACATACACACCGAATGAAACCTTTGTTAGAAAATGTTAGTAGGGAGTTGGGTTTTTTCCTCTCTGCTTTTTTTTTAAAGTTACAGTTAATTTATATAATTACATTTTGCTCAAGATTGTGTCATAATCAGCTGGTTACTCTGTTGCTCTTCTTTTTATTTGTTAACTTCGATCCATACACTACGGTGGCTGAGAAGTGCAAAACACATTAACAAATCCGAAAGCAAAACAACAAATCCGAAAAAACATTAACAAATCCGAAAACAAAACAACAAATCCAAAAAAACATTAACAAATCCGAAAACAAACAACAAATCCGAAAAAACATTAACAAATCCGAAAACACATTAACAAATCCGAAAACAAAACAACAAATCCGAAAACAAAACAACAAATCCGAAAACACAACGACAATTCAGACAACACGGAAGAGGTTGGTATAGTTTGTGATTGGAACACTTAGCAATCATTGAACAAGACACCTGTCACTCAAGGTATACATGAAGTTCTGCTGCAGGGAAAAGTTGGAATGGATGGATGCAATGGATTACTGTGGATTAATTTACACATTACACATAAGATTCCATACCTGTATATCGGTAAGTTTCCATTCACAAACGAAACCTACCGTTTACGGGTTGTCTGAATTGTTGTTGTGTTTTCGGATTTGTTAATGTGTTATTGTGTTTTGCACTTCTCGGCCACCGTAATACACACATAATTCATGTTACTTGTTACTTGTAAATTTTCCAATTTAGTTGGTGTAATGTGGAGCAACTGCCCAGTTAAAATCTTGTATGTGACTTGGCCAGTGTACAGTTATGAAACAGAACTCACCTCGCTTGCGCTTGAGCTTGCGGCGGTGCTGTTTGTTCACAAAGCACGCAGCTAGCGTGCTAAAAAGTATGGCGGCGGCTAGGAAGCAAATTGTAGCCACAATCCCAGCCACCACTGGCCTTGCCAGCCCCTCGTCAGAGATCTCTGTGGGAGGGAAGGGGTCTGAGAGAGGAGACACACTGCAGAGCATGAAATAAGATGGAAGCAAAGCAGCCAACTAGCATGCAGTTATTCACAGAGCAGCCAATAAAGCATCTATGTTATTTTGTTCTAATAATCTACTGGCATACATTTTGTGAACAGACGTGTACTAACGCTACAAAGCATGGGAAAGAAGCACGCTATCTGTTACGATCAGCAGGGGGCAATGAGGTACCACATGGTAAAAGCTGCTAAAGCTGTGATATCATGAGAGCTAAAAATAGCTTTTTCAAATTCTTACCTGTGCTTGACACTCCCACTACATTACTGCTTTCACTAATGAGATCATCCATGACTGCAAGGGCACGGAATTCATACCATGAGTCCTAGAATAAGAGGGACAGAAAAAACATATTACAACGTTCTCAAAGTGGGTTAACATGGTGTAGGTCAAATATCACCAGAGACCAGAGGGCCAGAGAAATATCACATGTCCACCACTGCTATTACAAGACTGAATTAAAAATAAAATAAATCTATATCTCTATTAATAGCAACAAAGAAATTTAGTACAAGCGTTTCAGTCAGTGGGGAAAAGCCAAAAAAGCTTTGGTTTAAAGGTAAAAAAAAAAAAAAAAAAGGATTTAGCTGAGCTGATAGCAAAGTGTCTAGGTTGGAATAAAATCAGGATGAAACTAGACTACAGATAGACGGTTTCCTGATGTACTTGTGTGCCTAATGTGCATGATGATATTTTAAATATAAACAGTGCATGTACTGTTTTTTTTCCTCTCAAACTTCCAATCAATCAATTAAATGGTTAAAAGTACTAAAACGAAGAAAACATCCATTGGCTTAAAGAGTCAAATTAAGACTTTTTAAAGATCTCCAGATCCCCTTTTTATTTGTATAAGGAAAGTCCAAAAAAATTATAATTTGATGGATTTCAGTACAAGTACACAAATCGCCGTTATTTCTTTTACCGGAATGAGGTCTCTAGCCATGATCTCAGTTTCATCTGTTGGAATTAAGTCGTCGAGCACTTCCCACCTCTCTCCTAGGCGAAACTCAACAATGTAACGATCTATGGGTGAAGTGTGGTTGGCTGGAGGAAGCCATGTCAACAGTACACCCTGCTGTGTCCGGTTAGCTGTGAGGCACCGCGGTGGGGTAAGAAGCACCAGTGGTTCCGGAGTACTTATAGGGTACACTGAGAGGGAAAAAAAATCATAACCAAAAGCGCACACACACACACACACACACACACACACACACACACACACACACACACACACACACACACACACACACACGATAACAGGTACAAAGGTGTTTGATTCTCCAGCCCAAAGGAGCAATAAATGTTGAAAGATTGTATGGATTTAGAGACCAACTGCACCCTACAGAGTGCGTACATGGATGTGAGACCCACCTACTGTATTCACAGTGACTACCTCACTGAACGGGCCTGTGCCCAGCTTGTTCTGGGCCAGCACACTGAACTGATATGCTGTCTTTGGCTCCAAGCCCTGCACCACCAACCAGGTCTGAGAGCTGGGCACAGGAATGGACAGCCAATCATGAGGACCCAGATCTGTCTTCTTCTTCCTGTTTGAAAGACAGAGTGAGACCCCAAAGAAAATCCTACCTACGAAATAAAAATTGAAAAATAAAGGGAACACTAACACTAGACTAATAAATGCGTTACTAATAAATTGCATTAAATGTCTTAAATAAATCATCTGAAAAGACTGCTTTTGGAAAGTCTTATATGATTCTACAGAATTTACGGGTGAAGACAATTTCTAGTCAACAGTACAAAACAAAATGCTGCTAAGGGACATTATGTGCTAGGGGACCTACACAGGGCCATACCAGACCGAAAAGGTCTGCTCAAAGCCACCATCATATCCGGGTTCCCAAGAGACATTAGCTGAGGTTGTGGACACCGAGACACGGACATTGGCTGGCGCGTGGGGACTGGTGCCTGAAACACAGAAAAACTCTGTCATTGTTCACTCCTTCCAATGCAGACGAATCTAATTGTGTCTTATTTTAACCTATTGAAGTTCTTTTTAAGCAGATTCTAATGAATATTCATCAATCACTTGACCTCGATCATTATTCGTAAAATTGTTTACTGGAGGAAAAACCAGTTGGAAAAAACATTCCTGTTCTACAGGAGCCCCTGAATTTGTGTAAATTTAAATGATATCAACCTAGATTATTGAATACTTTGTCAATTTTAACTTTTTATTTGACTTGCATTAAATAATTTAATACAAAGGCTCTAATGTGCAATTTTGGGCAAAAACAACAAAATCAAAACACACACACACACACACACACACACACACACACACACACACAGACACACACACACACACACACACACACACACACTTTAAAAACAACAGCAAAATCAAAAACACAACACTAAGCAAAACAGTAAGGAAAGATCCCTTGTTGCCTTCTGATTGGACATGGGGGTATGATTATCACAGTGAAAAGGAACACTGCTTTTTCAGGCTGCTGTTGTCTTAGTCTAGCAAATATGTTTGAATGATTTAAGTTATTTTTTTTTATGTACAAAATTGTATTGTTTTGTTCTTACTGTGGTAAATGCTTAGAAGCTATTCCAAGTTCTGCTGCGCTTATGTTAGATGTTCTTCCAGAAAGCAGGGTTAATCTAGATGCACGCAAATTATTGAGCTTTTAGAGACTTATTGGTAAAAGCACAAAATTTGAAAAATGAGCATCTATGAGCAATTATACAAGCAAAAAAGAACAAAACAAAAAAGTTCAATTCATCTTAAAAACAAAGCAAAAAAAGAACAAAACAAAAACGCAAGAATCTATGCGCATGTAGGCGTTTTAAATTTTATTGTATTAATATATTTATCTATTTATTTTTACAAAACCAAGCTCAGTTATATTGAGCAATTCAAATTCTACAGTAAAATTAAATTATTGGTTTCGCTGTTCTGTTTTTTATTTTGTTGTTGAATATTTGTTGTTGAATTGAAATTTGAGTTTTGTTTATTGTATTTTTTCTTTTCTTGTATTTTTGCTTTTCTTGTATTTTATTTTTGCTTTTTTTTTTAATCTGCTTATGTGTATTTATGACTGTTAAAGTCTTTTACACTTTAGCGCTTTCACCAATTATTGAAAAAAATTGTTAAAATTTGTCATTGTTTGGTAAAATTGTGAAAATTTCACATTAATGACTTCATAAATGAGGCCAAATGACTAGGATAAAACAGTTACAGATAAATTACCTACAATGAAATATTTATAGCTGTGATTTTGAAAAGTTTAGTCATCCATTCATTTATCCATCCATTAATTCATTAGTTTGTTTGTTTGTTCGTTCATTCAAGGTGAGTAGTTACTTTTAGGGTCAAAAATGACCATTAAATTCAGAAAAATAGAAAAACCTGTAAAAGCCCATGCAAGTGGGATTTAAAAAAAAAAAACAGTTAAAGGCAGGGTCTCCGATTTTTGAAATGTCGACATTTGAAATCACCAAAACAAACACGCCCCTAACCCAAATGGGTCCCACCCCTGTATTGATAGCTCCGCCCACACATACATACGCAACCCAGGCAACTAATTGAAAGAAATGTGTCTTTATCATAGCTGAAGGGAAGAACAATACGATTGCAGATAAACAAACAAGCAAAAATAACACACAAGCATAATCATGCGAAGGACGGCATATATTAGTTCTGTGTAACAAAGAAAAACCAACGTTACTCACCTATCGAGAAGGAAAAAAGCGCATCGGCGTCTTAAAGTTGGCCACATATTCACAGATTGGAGTTTCCCAAGTCAATAATTCCTGGGCTAAACGCTGTTACTAGCAAAACGCCGTTGTAGCTGCCTGTCTACATTACTACGATAGAAAAGAGGTGTTATTTGTGTAGTAACAGCGTTTAGCTCAGGAGTTATTGACTCGGGAAACTCCAATCTGTGAATATGCGCCAATTTCCTGCTCCTTCAGTTCTCTCCAGCGCTGGAAAGCTGATCCTATATTAACACGTCCTACTTCTTGCCTTATCGTAAGTCTTTATTCGCTTTCTTTCTTTGTTTTTATCCTGCATGTCAATGTTAAAACCGCTTTCTGCTAATGTCACACATGCGCACTGAACACTCTCTCTTGTCTCATATTGACAAGACCCGCCCCTTTCTGCTCATTGGCTACACGTTTGTTTGTTTTTTTTGTTTTAATTTTTGTTTATTATTCAGCCCGACTCAGTTTTCTGGAGCATTTCTCAAAAATCGGGGACCCTGCCGGACACGGACAGTTAAAGTGTCACGATCAGGAGACCCTCTAGACGCTCTCTCATCAGAGCAGTGCAGCCTTATCAAGCATTATAATTACCACCAAATTCATGAATGCATGAATGCATGAATTCCTGTCATCAAACAACCAATACAGGTTACTATAAAAGTATAAGACATGACATTTGGGAAGGAGAACCTGCAGACTTTACAGACATATCACATAATGACACTCCAGTTGTTTAGATGCCAATCTAACCCAGTACACTTCACAGAATATCACATAACACACAGGCTTGTGGGACACCAGCTTTGTGAATCTTAAATAGATTCTAAAAGCAGGATGTTTTGTGTACTGTAGTATTGACCCAAGACCAAAACTTACACCAAATTGTCCATACAGTACTTCTATTCCTAAAAGTTATTTTAAGCATACATTTCAGATCAATTAGACAAGCTTGTATAATAGGGATTTGTGCTTAAAATGATAAATGACAAAATCAATATACCTATTACAAAAAGTCTTGTGCTGGCAGTGATGCTTGTGACGACGTTAGTAGCGACGCATTCCCATTCCCCATGATCCTCTTTGCTCAGCGACACAAACTGTAAGCTGCCACTTGGTAAGATGTTGTGCTTGCTTCTACTTGGCTTTCCTACCTGTAATCACACAAATCACACAAATCACTATATACAGTAAAAACTATATCATTAATATTGTAAGGCCAAATAGTTGTATTTCCTTACATTCTGGACTGTGGGGTGTTGTTTTTTTTTGTTTCTTTTGAAACCTCATCCTGACTCTTTACCGTTCTTGAAGGAGTTAACCTCTTTTTACCAGAGGCAGCGTTGTCCATGTTCAGCATTAAACATCAGGGCTTTAAGAATGTGAAATATTTCTGTTTTTAACTAGCCTAATATAATATATTCATAGAAATGTTCCAAAAAAAAAGTTTTTTTTTTCAAAGTTAGTGGAAATATCGACCTCATTTCTGCTCTGTGAGATGCTTAAGTTCATAAACTTCTTCAGGCGATAGAATAATACATTTGCTTATATTAAATAAAAATGTCACATAAATCGATTTCCATTTCACCGGTGGGACGGAATGCCAGCGTACTTATAAAAAGCTTTAAAGAATATATATATTAATACAAACCTGGCCTATTATGCTGTGAATGCACAGCAACTGATTACACAAATCTTATGAATTCAAAACTTTTCAACCATTTGTATTTCAGGAACAAACTGTTCGTGTTGCCATGCCATAATAGAGATCAGTTACAAATCACAAAAATGCAAAGGCAATGAATATGTGTAATCTAAAGCACTTTTAATTACTTCCTGTTTCCCCCATAACCTATAAATGTACATCCGTGTGTTTATTGCTCAAGCTGCAGTACGTCTCAAATTCAGAAACCGTTCTTAAGAGGGTGGAAGAGAGACTTTCAGGAGGATGAGTGACAGATAGTTGCCTATTATGAAATAAGAAGAACATGAGAGAAGGCTCAAGAAACACAGTTTGAAATATTGTACTGTTTACTTCAAGGTTGATCCAACATTCACCAATTGGCCCTAAGTGTAAATCAGACTCAGGCATTCACATACATTCCCATATGTGTTGGTTTTGACCCTTGATTAGGTAAAAGCTGAAACAGGCAGAAGGTTCAACTCCTCAACCCCAACGAAAATGCTTCTACAACATTGGAGAGACCTTGCAAAAGAATTGGCAGTGGAGCAAGAGGCAAACGCAAGAGCTAGTTAGCGCAATGCATCGAAATAAACTACAGAAATCTGAGGAGTTTAGGTGATTTTTCATTCTCTAAACTCTAATAATGAGCTCATCCTGGCAGAGAGTGCTCAGAGCTTTCTGTTGATATAGAGTATAATTCAGGAGTGTAGCTCAGCAGTAGTAGCTAATGCACTGCAGATTGATACGAAGGCTGCCTACAAGAAACCGAAGCAAGACAGAAACAGTTATAAACCAGTGGTTATGTCATATTACCTTTCGAAACATCACTACTACAGTAAGTAACAACTCTCAGTGGTCTGCTATGAGAGTAGAGTCACTGTACCTTTCTCCAGGTGATGGTTGGAATCTCAGGGTCTCCAGAAGCAGCACAAGGGATGACAAGCTCCCTGCCGGCCTCCTGACGGTATTCCCCACCAGGCCTCACGTTAAAGTAAGGGGGGTCCTATATGGCAGTTGTGATATCATCATAGCAACAAAGTTACATGTGATATAACCAAAAAAACTCCTCATTACCTGGATTTCTTACAAGGGTTGGTTATTTCCTAGTCATTTTTGCTTTTATTTACTATGATTATATACTATAATGAAAAAAAAAAAACGTAGATACACAACATTTCATAAATAATAGCGGTTAACAGTACGGTAGTTCCTGCAGATAGCTTGTCGTAGCATTGCATGTCATATATACAGTACAAACCATCACTATAAGACATGTTAGACATCAATCTACAAAAAAGGGACCAACCTTTAGCACCAGAGTGGCCGGAGGGGATTGTCCCATGGTACCTAGAGCATTGTAAGGCACACAGGTGTAGGTGCCAAGGGAGTCTTCAGTCACCTCTGCTACCCGAATGCTTCCATCTGGCATTTGGCTCCAGCCAGGGTACTGTGAGAGATAAGACACAACGGAACAAGCGGTGTTCCCTATAATTTTGCACAGCATAAACAATCACCCTGCATAAACTCGCAGAGGTCACCGAGGTCAGCACAAATGGCATCATAACCACCTAACCTTTTCAACTCTTAAGGGATATCCATCTTTTTCCCATCTCACAGATAATACAGGTGGGTTGGCGTCGACTGGGCAGCGTATGATTCCTGGCAACTTTCTTGGGACATAGATGACCGGTGGCATGTTGAGAACACGGGCAGGGTCTTTAGAAAGCAGTGAAACAAAAATATCAATAGTGTACATTTCATAAACATTTATGGTATTTAGCAGACACCCTTATCCAGAGTGACTTACAATTTCTTTTGATTTATGCAATTGAGGGTTAAGGGCCTTGCTCAGATGCGGTAGATTGATGGACCTGGGATTTGAACACATGACCTTCCAATCAGTAGTCCAACACCTTAACCACTAGGCTACCATGTCCCCAATTAGGGGACACTGGAGTAATGGGGTAGAGGTCTTCACAGGTCCACTTAGATGCGAAAACCCGAGGTCGGACTCGAGACCCAAGCGGGTTCGGGTCTAAAAGTTTCACGTGTGCCTCGGACATGGGTCGGGTCTAATAATAGCAGCATCGGGTCTCGGGTAATTTAAAATGAATGTGTTTTTACCGAACGGACCCGAGAAGACCCGAACTACTGTATCTCGTGTGTGTGCATCGACTCGAGTCCTTTTCCAACCTCTCCTCTGTTTGCCAAGACCGCTTGCGACATATGGCTGGTGACGTGTGGCTGGCGGTAAGCTAATTTTCGTTGAAACAGACCTGTCAATCAATTTTGAATCCACTCTGTAGCAGTTACTTAAGCGTAGAGTTATGCAACTTTCGGGTCCAGTCGGGTTAAAAAAAAATTGCCAACGAGTCGGGTTGGACTCGGGTCAAATTTTTTCGGGTCGGGTCTTTCTTAAAAAAAAAATTATGCACGTCGGGTTCGGATAAAAAGTGATTCGGGTCACCTCGGGTCGGGTACATTTCTTTAGACCCGAGAAGACCTCTATAATAGGTTTAATGGCATACATCTCCATTAATGAATATGAAATGAAGTCCCAAAAAACATCAAACCAAGCCATGATCATAGAAACCAAGATGTTCAGATGAACTTGTGAGTAGTCCAGACAGTAGAACAAAATTCCTACTGTATATAGAACCTATATCATTTCTAAAAGAACATAAGCAAAACCATAGCTAATGTTTAACAATGAAACTTTAAAGTACAGTTGTTTAAACTATAGCCTGCCAGCATTTGTGAAACAGCATATGAGTTATTTTTACTTTTGGGCGGCTATTGAGAAGAAAGCTTGACTGTAGAAGGATATTAAAAACTGGTTACACCTACTGTACATCCTCTTCTTTCTCCATTCAATTTAAGGCTTTAACTGTTAACAAGATTTTCGAGATGATACTATTAAATAAACCAAGAAACAAAAGAGTACAAGGCAAAGACACACTGGCCATAAATACCATGTCATCCGTATTACACTGTAGACCAATCAGAGAATCATATCTATCTTATCAGACTATTCCCATGAATGCAAAATAAATGTTGCTGTGGGTAATTTGAAGCACTTTTTAATTCATTCCTCTTGTCCATCTATGTCAGGGGTCGGCAACCTTGAACACTCAAAGGGCCATTTGGACCTGTTTCCCACAGAAAAAAACACAGGGAGCCACAAAACCGATTTGACATCTAAAATGAAGATAACACTGTATATGTCGTTTTTTACCTTTATGGAAAGTATAGAAAAGACTGTAGTGTGTTGCATTTATGAAATCAGTGAACTGCTACCGAGTAAACGAAATTTTATTTCTTCAGGCAAACAAAAATATTTTAAACACTAACCTTAAGTAAAAAGACGCTGGGTCGAAGGTTACTTTCAAATAAAATGTTCAATGTCTAATTGAGTCCTCTTCGGCTCTCAAGTTTTGAAGACAGGCAAGCGTGACATCTCCAACCCCCACGCAATACCATTTTTTTCATTGGTTGTTGGGTTAAATCTTTCCCAGATATTGCTATTTTCTGATTGGCTATTGTGTAGCCTCTTTTTTGATTGGCTGATAAGTGTCAGGCTCGACTAATAACTTCGGGGGAGATGCGCTTGATTCCTGTGCGGTTCCAGACAGCGGTGCGGACTGATACATTTGGGCGCTTAAATATATGATAAATAGTCAAAAAGTTTTTCTGCATGAGAAATACGATGTGCGGCGGGAGAGCATGATAAAAGACCCAAATGCGTGACTGTCACTTTCAATGCGTGACACCTGACAGTCCTGCATGACATCAAAATTTTAACTTGTCGGTTGTAGCAAACCAAACATGAGTCTGCTTCTGTGTGTCGGATTTCACAAGTCGGCAGTTATGACGCATATTTTGAGCGACAAAAAAATTAAACACGGTTTATTTTAATGTTACAAGAGCCTCATAATCATAGAATTTAGATTTACCTTTTTTTAACTAACTAACTAACTAAAATAAAATAAATTTTAATTAAATTTTTATTTTCCAAATCTACAGGGAGCCGCAGCAGAGGGATGAAAGAGCCACTTGCGGCTCCGGAGCCGCGGGTTGCCGACCCCTGATCTATGTATTTATTTATAAAGCTGCAGTACCAAATTCAGGGGGGGAAAAAACTTGTGAGCGTTGTTATCAGGTTATCAAGAAACATAGGGGTGATACATGGATAAAATAAGATATTGTACTGTATACATTATACTCCTTATGTAGGTCATAAGATTGATCCAAAACATTCACCAGTTTATAGAGTAAATCAGACTCAAACACAGACTTCTTCATGTTTAGGTCCAGCCCCTTGGTAAGCCATTTTTGGGACAAGTTTGTCTGTGTATTGACTGTCCAATATGTTTTTTTTACTATTATTATTTTGGGAATGACTGAAGAGGATAAGTGGACTATCACTTCTCCAGGTCAATCTGACTTTTAGCTCGTAAATATTTAATGTTTGGGTTAAAGAATAAGCTCCAACATTGGATCGTTGGTGCAATGAGATTTGTAAAAGTCTTCCATTTGAACGTCTTAGGGCTAATATCAAAGGGAATTTGAGAGCTTTGCTTTTTAACCTTGCCTGGAATGTACAGTATTACAGGTCTTGGAACAAAGTCTGGTACATTTGAACCAAGACACATTAATGTAATTTCATAAGCTGCTGTATGGTACTGTCAGGATCCAGCCCGGACTTTGGCCATGTGATTTTGTTTATGTTCTGTGTCACGTGTCTGACCCGCCTTTGTTTCTTGTTGTACACCTGTTCCTGATGTGTTAACTTGTAAATCTTGTGTATTTATGCATTTGGTATTGCTTGTTGTCCTATATGTCGTGGGGGTGGGGGTAGAGAGTGCTCATGTTTTTTGAATTGTGTTGATTTTTGTGTTATTCTATTTGGGAAAAAGATCAAAAAATATATTTTAGAAAAAATAAAGCTGCATTGCGCTGGGTGATGCAACAGAAAAACATTTCCCCTATCATCCGGAGGAGCTTCTTCCTGCAGGCCATTCAGGCTCTCAACCAAGGCAACATCTAGAACTAGCTTGGACTTTTCTGGACTTGTCATATACCTGTGTCACAACCGGGAGGAGGAAGACAGGCCCAGATACAGGATAGCATCAAATGAATAGGGTTTAATAAATAATAATAATAAACACAGAACAGGAACACAGACGAAAACTAAACAGGACAATTGACGAGGGTACACTGACGATTATTGTTAAATAGACAAGAGAACGAACACACAGGTGTGCAGAGACGGGGAGGAGTAAACAAAGGCGGGGCAGAGACGTGACATAAACAGACACACATGGCCAAAAGTCCGGGCTGAGTCCTGACCGTACCCCATTTGACTTTTTTATGTTTAACGCCATTTATTTTGACTCCAGCACAAACAGTCGTAAATAGCATTTCACTCCATGTTCATTTCATACTGAGTATGATGACTAGACAATTTGAGTATGAAATTGTAAGTCTGAATAACAAGTCTGAATATAAGATATAAAAATAAGTCTGAATAACAAAACAAAATGACACGAACATCCATGACCAGGGGTCCAAGAGAGCAAAACTGGCCATGCTCACAGATAATGAGGGTAGCAATCTGTCGCTTGTCTCCCCCAACATTCACAGTAACACTAGCTTATCATGTCGTGTCTGTGAGCTCATGCGACTCTCTATATTCAGTGGGGAGAAATACCACAAAGACTAAAAATCAGCTACAATGAATAATTACTGTATTGCCTTTTGAGCATGACAGAGGGTATAAAGGCTATCGTAAAAGCATGCCGTATTTGTTTATACTCTGATTAGATTGTTGTGTTATCGAATGTGATGATACTATACTTGGAATTGTACAGCTGAGATAAACACAGCTCAGATTTCTCCAGCTTATGTAGCCACACATAGCATCAATACAGACAGAAACAAGTGCTTGTGTGTTCCACAGAGAGCCTAAAACTAGGACAGATCACAAGACAGGATCAGCATCACACCAAACCGCCACAGTGTATGTACATAACATACTGTACACCAGTTATCCACTCTGACCATGAGCACAAAACACAAAGGACATAAAACATGCAAAGGAGGTGAAGAGCTCTGAGGTTGTTAAAATGAAGGAAAGGGACACTCACACTGCACTGTCAGATAAGCTGAGGCAGAGGGTGAGATGCCCAGGCTGTTACTGGGGCTACAGGTGTATTTCCCAGCATCCTCTGGTTTCACGCGGTAGATGATGAGGGTGCCGTCGATCAGGATGCGCACTCTGAGCTTCAGATCACTGAAATAATAGCACAAAGAGCATGTTAGTTGGGTGTAAGTGTTTAGGAGTGTGTGCTAAAACTAAAAGGTAAAGTGCTATGGAAGAGATCCTAAATACATTTTACTTTAATTCATATTACATAACATTTGGCTGATACCTTTTATTCATAGCAACTTACAGTACATTCATCTCATTTACACAAATGAGGGTTAAGGGTTTTGCTCAGGGGCCCAGAAGTGGCAGCTCAGTGGACCTGAGATTCAAACTCACAACCTTTAAGTCAGTAGCCCAAAACCTTAAACACTAAAATGCTTAAAAAAAGATGTTCCATTGGGGTTCCTCAAAGAACCCTAAGGTTCTCTACTTGTAAAAGAATATCTTTTACACTATGTGAACAACAGACCATTTCACCCATATGTGCTTTCTAAACATCCTATTCTAGAATTAGTTCCTCTTAAGTTCCTGTCATAATAAGCTCCTCTATTTAGGGAAGGCTTTCCACTATATTTTGGGGAAATAATTGTGCTTATTCAGCTACAGGAGCACCAGTGAGACCAGTTACTGATCTGGGATGAGGAGATATAGGGTGCAGTCGGTATTCCAGTTCATCCCAAAGGTGTTGAGTGGGGTTGAGGTTCACACCAAACTTCCAAATCGTGACTTCTTGTAGCAGGAACAGGTTTAGACTTCTTAGCTCCAGTGGAAGGAAATTGTAATTCTACAGCATACAAAGACATTCTTTGGGGATGTAGTAGCCTAGTGGTTAAAGTGTTGGACTACCAATTGGAAGGTTGTGAGTTTTAGTCCCAACTCCACCAAGCTGCCACTGATGGGCCTCTGAAAAAGGCTCTTAACCCTTAATTGCTCAGTTGTATACAGCAAATGCTATAAATCTTGTACAACTTTGCGGCAAAAGTCTAAGGAAGAACCGATTTTGAGTGTGATGGTCATGCGTCCACAAACATTCATCTAGCGTATTTAAAACGAGTACCTAGATTAACAGGAGACTATTACACAGTTTTTTTTTTTAGTTTTTCTCTCTAGCAATCAGAGTGTACAAAACACAGTGTAAAACGCAGTACATTTAAAATAATATAATCACCATTACAATTTGTTACAATCAAGCAGCTACTGCTGCTACACATGTTTGACCCAAAATGTGATGAATCTGGTTTAAAATTAAAACTAAAAACTCATTAGCAATTAGAGTCATGTACTGACTCGTTCTAGTTCCTTTCTGCTTTTTCCTTAAAACCTAAAATGAAAATAAATTAATATATTTTATATTTTAGTGTAATCTCTATACATTTTTGGTTGGGTGTGTTTTTTGTTCTGTGGTTAAATTTTAGTGTACTGATATTACATGGATATGTGTAAATGAGCTCATGTTTATGTACACACACACACACACACACACACACACACACACACACAGAGAGAGAGAAACACAAAGTGCACACAATGACATCTTAGCATCTAAAATCTATTCAGAATCATCTACTTCTTATGCATTTGCACATTTTAATATATGCGTATTTTTATATGCATATGATATAGTACTCTATGCATAGTTTACTATTTTTAGCTGTAAATGTTCTTGCTCTGGTGGCTCTTGATTTCTAGTCAAATACAAAATTATCCTCCAAAAGAATAAGAACATTTAAAGCTTAAAAAAGTTTCTCGTCTTCTAATTGGTTTATTGTGTCTCACTCACTCTCTCACTCATTTTCTACTGCTTATCTGAACTTCTTGGGTCACGGGGAGCCTGTGCCTATCTCGGGCGTCATCGGGCATCAAGGCAGGATACACCCTGGACGAAGTGCCAACCCATCGCAGGGCACACACACACTCTCATTCACTCACACAATCACACACTACAGACAATTTTCCAGAGATGCCAAACAACCTACCATGCATGTCTTTGGACCGGGGGAGGAAACCGGAGTACCGGGAGGAAACCCCAGAGGCACGGGGAGAACATGCAAACTCCACACACACAAGGCAAAGGCGGAAATCGAACCCCGACCCTGGAGGTGTGAGGCGAACGTGCTAACCACTAAGCCACCGTGCCCCCTATTGTAATCTCAATCCAGAAATAGTATAAACCAAAATGACTGAGTTCAAGATAAATATAAAGAGATTAATATAAAAGTTATAGAATTTTGATCATTTTAACATTGCAATCATTATTTTAAATGTTTGTATTTCTGTAAAGCTGCTTTGAGACAATGTCCATCGATAAAAGTGCCAAACAATTAAAATCGGATGAATTGCGTTGAAAAATAACTCGCTAAGATTCCATTTTATTTGCAGTGCACACACACACACACACACACACACGCACACACACACACACACACACACACACACACACACACACACACACACACACACTTATCGCAAGAAAAACCTCGCTCAAGGGACAGCAGGATGCCAGGGTTAATCCAGGAAACACACTGGGAAACGAGTTACAGTTATAATCCTGGGATATGCCTGTGGTGACCATTTTTTTGGTCTACAGAGACACCAAAAATAGCATCACACTAATTCAGTGTACAGTTCTGTGCAGAAAAAAAAACGTAGGCTCATCTAAGGAAAGGTCTTGCGTAGCAAAATTGTGGATTAAATGTAAACTCAGGCAAGTTATTTTAAGCGTTCGTGTTTCAGAAGTGCCTTATCTCTGTTTAGAGGGGTGAAAAAACCTCACACAGAATATCAGCATGTGTCATTTAGTCACATGACACAAGCAGGCTGTCCTGGGAAAACCTGCCGTGTCAGCTTTTACGTGCCAAAGCAACACAGCTGCAGATATTCAGCCTGGGATGCAGATGGCATACTGTACGTCTATAATTATATGCAAATCTCAAACTAAACATGCTCCAATACACACACATATATACACACAGTCTCACATGACATGGTACATTAGTGCACTGGATGGTAACTGTACTTCTTGAAGTAGACATTGTCTTCCTCCCAAAACCAGGTATAGGTCAGGTTGCCAGGATACGCCTCAGCTTGGCATGTGAAGAGCGCATTCTGAGAAATGTTTACGGTGATGTTTTCAGGAGGTGCCACTATATATGGCGGACCTAGAAAAAGCAAAACACACTGAATTAAGCGACAACATCTTTAAAAACTATGATATCTGTTTATTTTGATCTAATCTACTTCTCATTGGTTTAACCCGTTAGCTACGTTCGAGTCTATGAAGCCGTCAGGTGGTTGCTATAGTAACAAGGTTTATCACACTCAGTCACAACAATCTAGATACTTCATTTCATACTCAACTGGCCTCATCAATAAGATCCACAATGGTTTCTTTCTTTATATTTATGCCTCTTTGCTTCATTATTACTACAGTATGCAACAGTAACCAGTATAAAGGTGGATATTGAAAATAATCCCCGTCAACATGATCACATTTTTAGCCTGAAATGAAGAAGAACACAATTTTTGACTTACCTAACTTTATTTACTTGGATCTTAACATCCAAATGAAAAATATAACAGCAACAGGTCATAAAAAAGTAGTATTTTGTAGTATTTTGTAGTAATAGCAGTATTTTGTTGAACCACCTTTTGCTTTAATTACAGCCTTTATTGTGTTGGGATAAGTCTTTACCAACTTTGCACATCTAGACTTTGCAATATTTGCCCACTTTTCTCTGCAGAAGTGCCAAAGTTCAGCTAAATCTGATGGTGACTGTTGATGACTGTAGTCTTCATGTCAGGGATCAGCCTGGACTTCTGGCCATGTGCTACTGTTGTTGTTGTTGTTGTCACGTGTCTGCCCCGCCTTCGTCTGCTCCTCCCTGTCTCCACACCTGATCCTAATCATCATTGTCTTTCATATACTGTATAAGTGAGCCGCGATGCAGATGGCAGGGCGGAATCATTAGTTACGTTAGTTACGTTAATCCTTAGAAACATGTACCTTAGTTGTTGTTAAGTGTCGTCATCTGTATTGCTTTAGTTCTCATCATTTACTTCATTACTCTCATCATTGTCTTTATCATTTATTAAACCCCATTCATTTGAAGCTATCCTGTGTACGAGTCCGTCTCCTTCCTTCCCTGGTTGTGACACTTCAGGTCATTCCAGAGATTTTCAGTAAGGTTTAAGTCTGGACTCTGACTAAGCCATGCAAGCACATACACTTTTTCCCCTTTCATCCACAGTGTGGTCAATTTTGCTGTGTGCTTTGGGTCATTGTCACGTTGGAAGATTTTTCACACAATTGACAACTTTCTGGCTGAAGAATCTTGCCAAGTGCTCCAGTCCCTGCTGCACTGAAAAACCACCACAACACAGGACATTACCACCGCTTTCCGCCACCACTTTCGGCCAGACATACCGTTTAATGTTAAGGCCAAATAGTTTTAGTCTCATCTGACCATAACTCCCTTTTCCACTGAGTTATGAGCAAAGCTGAGTTATGACTGCTTGTGGCTTTTATTGTGGCATTTATTTTTTCTTCTTGCCATACAAGCCACATTTGGGAGAATTTGTGATATTGCACACAATGACGTGTCATAAACTTCTGCAGCCGCTTCAAAATCGCTGTAGGCCGCTTGATAGCTTCTCTGACCGGTTTCCTCCTCACACTCCCATCCAGTTTGCTGGGCCATCCTGATCCATGGAGGGTCTCAGTGGTACCAAACACCTTCCAGACTTCTAACCCTTCTAGACTTCACTGTGCCTCTAGGGATGGCTCTAATGGCTTGGTGTGCCATTGAGACGATGACGATGACGATGACTTTGCATTTATGTCCTTCATTTCACGGTGCAAAGCAACAAAACATGATTATTTTGTATATGTAATAGATCAATATTTCTTTATTAATTACAAAGCTTATTTTTGTAACAAAAAATCATGTATACTATAATTCGAAATCTATATCTATTAATTATATGGAATTTTATGGAATTAATGGAATAAAATCAATCCTGAGAAGAAAAAAAAAATCTTTATATGTTAAAATTTTACAAATAGATTTTTTTTATTTTTCAGCTGAAATCTTTGTTGTACGATCTGATCTTGAATATTTTCTCCGATATCTGATCCAATAATAATAATAATAATAATAATAATAATAATAATAATAATAATAATAATAATAATAATAATAATAATAAAGTTCAGGACAGGCTTATGTGGTGTTATCAAAAAAGATATTTCTGTGGCGTGTTTCCCCAGAGGACTGAAGCGAATATTACTTTTTTGTATAAATAATATCACCAGTTTAAGAAGAAAACAAGCCCTGGGCCAGAAATATTGACTTGGCACAACTCAGGCCACATTTCTCATTGACTGGAATGAAAGGTGGCGTTTCTTCTCTGCAGCAACACTTCTGCTGCTGTAGGACACGTTATATTATAGAAAAGCATGTGAGACTTCACATGTAGTGAGTTCGTTTGTGTTGAACACACAGTTGTGTGTGATGCCTGTGTCCGGGCAACCATAAATCTGACTGCAGTCAAAGGCATGAAAGCAATGACATGCAGACTGATGGTGTTTTCTGTCATTGCGTACACAGACCAGGGCTAATAAATGCAGCCACTTCATCATTCACCCTTGTACTCTAGAGTCCTACAGGCTCTAGATCAACACACACACACACACACACACACACACACACACACACACACACACACACACACATCATACTCCATGTCTCTCATGAGCTGCTCTGCTCATAACACTGTCACTTTTCATTTCAGTTCGTTCTTCAAAATAATAAGACTCTTATTTATTACCATTTTATTAATCCTTTATTTGACAGCATACGTCTCTTGAGGTTAAAAACTCCTTGAAATTCAACAGGTAGAGTCATCTATGTATGTGCAGCTTGTCGAGGTCATAAATCGGGAATTATATTTGTAATTTATTTCACAGTAATGATACGGGATCATTGTACCGGCCATCTCAAATTAAAAGGATGCTAAAGGTATGTAGACACATTACAGATGTATGAGATGATATAATAACCTACACTCTGTGAAATCTTTCTGTGAGATGTTGGAGTGTGACTGTAGATTTGTGTTCATTGAGCTACAAGAGCATTAATGAGATCAGACACTGATGTCAGGTCAGGAGGCCTAAGGTGCAATTCATGCCATATTTGCCATATCCGGGGTTGAGGCTCTGTCTAGGACACTCGAGAACCTTGCAAACATTGTGATGCTGGAACAGGTTTGTTTCTGTAATGCTACAAGTCAAGTCAAGTCAAGAAGCTTTAATTGTCATTTCAACCATATATAGCTGACGCAGTGCATAGTGAAAGCATACATAGGCGTCCTGTACAACTCTGTGCTTCCCAATTATGAGTCCAAATATAAGTGTGATGAATAGCCATTCACAAACATTTGGTCATATGGAATACTTGATATATTTCCATGTAACCTAAACCTTCACAAGTCTAGTATGCAAATAGACATGAAAAAATTTAGTAGCCCTGGCACCTGGGTCAAGAAAATATTGTATTTTTATTTTGATTATTAATTTGTAGTTCCCTGCTAGACAATATGAAGTAAGGGTTCTGTTGTGACTGAAACTGGACTGTTGTGTTGTAACGTGCCTTCTGAATCCCTGAATCTACTGGGCAAATCAACGAGTGGGCATGTATGCCAAATGCTTTTTTGTGTGTTAAGATAAGATAAGATAAAATAAGATAAGATAAGATAAGATAAGACAAGAAAAGATAAGATGAGATAAGATCAGACAAGACAAGACAAGATAAGACAAGACAAGATAAGAAAAGATAAGATGAGATAAGATCAGATAAGACAAGACAAGAAAAGATAAGACGAGAAAAGATAAGATCAGATAAGATCAGATAAGCCAAGACAAGATAAGAAAAGATAAGATGAGATAAGATCAGATAAAATCAGATAAGACAAGACAAGAAAAGATAAGATAAGATGTTTGAAGACTCAACAAATCCTTCAGTTCAAATTATTGAGAGAAAATAAACCTGCCAAGCAGTCCTGAATAATATCTTTACTTGTGATACGACTCTAAAACACCTCATGATTATAGGTGCGTTTTTTTTTTATGTCAAGGGCACAGACTTATATGTGACATATCAGGAGAGTATAGGAACTGTGGCGATGTAGTCGTCCCCTCAACATAAATTCATAAGTTCAATTGTGTCCCTTGGTCCCTTGGTAATGCAGTTGATTAGCTCACCATTTATTACATGACAATAACAACATCCTTTAAGGCTAGCTAATTCAAATTCAATTCAAAGCTTGCATAGCAATTTATCAAATGTCTAGCCTGGTAGAAAATTTTTAGACATTTGTCAAATATAAAATGTATGTATTTCACAGCATTGTGGTTCATTAATCTATCAACTGATGGTAGTTTTAGTGAAACTACAAACATACAGTATGAGAAACCTAAAAAAATTGCATGTATTTTTGTACGTTCTGGAACATTCTGATGTTCTCACAAGCTTATTTAGCTGAACAGGTGGAAAGTGACATCCTTGTTTTCAAAAGATATCATGATACAGTGTGAAAGACCATTCAGGATATTGTGGATATCTGACACCTAACTCACCTTGCACGAGCAGGCGTGTGGTGTGAAGTGCTTCTCCCTGGTCGCTGTGAGCACGGCAGCTGTATGCTCCTCTGTCCTCCCGTGTGATGGCCTGCACTGTCAAACTGCCATCACTCACCTACACGGCAATGTAATAAACAAGAATTAAAGCCAGTATCAATCCGTGTGTCTAATAAACACTATATGAAGCAGAATTGCCTATAATCAATAATCCAATAATCCAATTAAGTGGAACGTTACAAGCCAGAAAACTCCAAGACATAGTAATGATCATGTATGGTAGTGTGAAAATGTGTGTGTGGTGCCCTTTAATATACTGGTGTCATATCCAGGCTGTGTTCCTGCCTCACCACCAGCGTTCCCTACTGTCACATTGACCGGTATAAAACAGTTTGTCCAACTTGTCTAATTAGGATGCTCCAAGTTACATAAACAACGTTCTAAATTTCCTTGAGCCTGAGATTTGTGACTACACTTTAAGCAGGTCACACAGCATGTACAGATTGTGACAGATCATTGCATCATGGTATCAAAATAGATCACAGTAACAAAACTAAGTGTAAAAAAAAATAAAAAATCATGATAAATCAATATAAAGTAAAATCTTATGCACTGCCTGGGCGTCTTGTTCAGGAACCATTGAGATGAGTGAAGGTTCAGAACCACAGACAGCAACCATTCCAGTTCTGGCAATGTATCCTGAGCACCTTGTTTATTAACACCAGAAATTAAAAATGTATGACATATCTAGGTAAACTAACCTGAGGGGGGCACAAGGGGAATCTGTGCCAAATGCAAGTGGGGTGTTTGTTTTGTGTGTTCATGCTTCATGCTGGGATCATACTGATTTAATGGTACACTCTAATTAAAAGGAATGGTTCTATGTAGAACCTAAGCTGTGTCTATAACTTTAACTATAGCATCATACAGTATATGGAACCCAAAATGGTTCTTTCAAAATGGTCCATAATTTTCTTTATTATTATTATTATTATTATTATTATTATTATTATTATTATTATTATTATTATTATTATTATTAATTTATTAATTAATTTATTTTTATTTTTATTCTAAAATATTTGATTTAGAAAAACTTTATTCTAAAACATATCACATAGTTATCTACATAGAGATAAATTTGTTTAAGCAATAGCAGTGATTTCTCATGATGCATTCTTTGAATTATAAAATGGAAAAAAAATGGATTAATATCAATGGTTCATTACTCTTCAAGGGTTCTACAAAGAACCAATTTTTGTGGGGGAAAGTTCTATTTAAAACCCCAAAGAACGTCGTTTTTAAGAATGTACAAAGTATTTCACAGATCTGACCAAGTCTATTACCATCATGAATGAAAATGATTGGAGATTTGTATATTTGTGTTTCTCTGAAGCATTGTGATCAGAATACTTTTACAATGCACGAGTTTGCAAATAAACTCAGAGATCTAAATATGACCTTAACATTCTAGAATAATATGGGGAAATTTGTTGTTGTTGTTTTTTTATGTGTGTGTGTGTAAATTAGTGAGAAGTTCAAAGTATTCGGCATCCAGTGAATTTGGTGAAATGGTGGTCTGGAACTTGTTTCCACCAAAATCTGTTTCCTCAGCAGGTATCCATCAAGCTCGCCACTCTGAGCTCTGCATGCCGAGTAAGTTGGTCTGTTACTTCCTGTTTCAAATTTAGTGAAGCAAAGAAAGAGCTGCTACAGTATGCACACTTTCACAAACCTCTGGTAGATCTCACCTGTTTTCAGGTTACTTCCTGATTTACGTGTATATCTCCACAAAGCATACACCCAGTTTCCTCTGTGTTCTGCTGTTACCGATCCATTTCATTTTGTTTTTGCTCCTTGCCTTGTTCTGTTTTTGTCTGTCCTAGTCCTGTTATTAGATGGTCTGACCGTTGCTTCTTATTTCACTCTTTATTGTCCAACGCTCCTAATAAACTTCTACCTGCACTTGCATCCACTTGAAAACGATTTTTCACACAAACACAAACACACACCCACACACACATTCACAAAGCACTTTATTAGAATCGCTATACTAAAACTTTCTTATACTTTCTCAATACAAGTCTTTATGGCAGGGAGCCCACGAGATGTTAAAAGCATTCCCCTGAGGTTCTGGTTCTGACATGAACGCATCACATAATTCCTGCACATTTTTCAGGTGTGCTTTCATACTGGATGTCTCCGGTCCAACCACATCCCAAAGGTGTTCTATTTAAATAAAATACGGTGACTAGGAAGGAAACTGAAAAACACTGCCATAACTCATGCCCTGTTCATGAAACCCTGAGACGACATTTTGCTTTGTAACATGGTGCATTATCATGCTAGGGACGGGTAGCGTTAGAAGGTGGGTAAATTGGGTCTATGAAGGGATGCACATGGTCAAGCAATAATTGATTGGGTTTAACAGGCACAAGGTGATATTCTGTGCATTCAAAGAGCTCTGATCTGCATTGCGTCGGTGTTGGAGCCAAAGGAAAATGATAAAACACAAACAGACTCATGATACATGAAATGGAATTGTGCAACAGATTCATGGTATGAAAAAAACTAAAAACAAATGATGCCATCTTAATGTTCCCAAGAGTTTGCATGTTCTCCCCGTGCCTCGGGGTTTCCTCCGGGTACTCCGGTTTCCTCCCCCGGTCCAAAGACATGCATGGTAGGTTGTTTGGCATCTCTGGAAAATTGTCCGTAGTGTGTGATTGCGTGAGGGAAGGAGAGTGTGTGTGTGCCCTGCGATGGGTTGGCACTCCGTCCAGGGTGTATCCTGCCTTGATGCCCGATGACGCCTGAGATAGGCACAGGCTCCCCGTGACCCGAGAAGTTCTTATAAGCGGTAAAAAACGGATGGATGGAAGTCAAACTCCAGTGAAACCACAAACTACACTAGAAATAATGTCCAAAGCAGCATATCCATTTACATCATTTAGCAGATGACCTTATCCAGAGCGACTTACATTTTATCTCATTTTAATACAACTGAGCAATTTAGGGTTAAGGGCCTTGCTCAGGGTCCCAGCAGTGGCAGATTGGTGGATGTAGGAATCAAAGTCACAACCTTCCGATTGGTAGCTGTCCGATATCCCTGTTCCTAGTCTCTAAACAGAAGAGACTACAGTAAACTCACACTTTAATGTCTGATCCGTGTAATCGGCAGATTAACTTTCTGTCTGTATTTCATATTCATGTGTAAGTTTGTGCTAACTGTGAGAATTTGTATCCCTGGCATTTAACACATCAGGGCTGAATTTCCCAAAAGATTGTGAGCACAAAGATTACAGTTAAATAGAGTGAGCATCCCATAAGAGTTGACTTGATCGGCACTAAAGGACACTTTAGTTGCACTTTATTTTCCTCCTTGAAAACTATTCCTAACAACTCCTGAACTCTAAAGGATTTTTGTTAAGATGTCCTGAATTAAGAGGAAGGACATTAAATAATAGAATGACAACAAAATGTCATAAAATGAAATAGAAATAAAAGTGTTCCTGTTTTCATATATCAAAACAATAACCGAAATGCTCACCTGTCAAAAATATTTTCAGCATAGTCTATACATGTATAATAAAGACAGGATTTGTATTTTAATCCATCCATCCATCTATCCATGCATTTTCTATAGTGCTTATCCTACACACTGTTGCAGAAAACCTGGAGTCTATCCCAGGGGACACGGGGTACAGAGAGCATATCAAAGGGCATTTATTGTTTGAAATAATCTGATGATGTCTGATGCCAGGGGCGGTTCTAGGGTTTCATCTTTAGGGGTTTTAGCCCTCAGTGAAAATTTAAAACAAGAAGAGTTTTATATTATATATTATATGACTACATTGTGACGCCTGAGATAGGCAGTTCGGATAAGCGGTAGAAAATGAATGAATGAATGAATGACTACATAGTAAGCCAAAAATTATGGTATTATTTAAAATGGCAAAAGTGGACACCAAAATGTTATGCATGATGTAATGATGCCAGTCTTGAATCAAATCAGTTCATGTATGTGTGCATTCTCTACAAACAGTGTGTCCTATCAATGCAGTCATTAATAAACAAATATTCACAAGACAAAGACCAAATCAATAAATGTTATTTTTATTTAATATTGTATGGATTGTTTGCATTAATATTTTGTTTGTGCTACAACTCTGGTAATAAGAATAGTGACATTTCACTGCTTTTGGTTGCCGTCTTTGCGGTTTTCCGCCGATTAACGTTATAGATAAACGCCCCCAGCTCTGACTGCGCGTGCACACTGCGCGTACCTGTGCTTCTCCGTTCAAATAAAGTACGTAGCTGATGACGCACTTTTGAAAGACTACAACACATGTGCGTAAAAGCAAAGTAAAAAAATCGCTCTTGGATCAAACTGATAAATAATTTTCTTTCCCATCGACGACATATCCTGCATTTCATTACATTAACGTCATTTTTATTGTTTATTTATGAAAGTAAATATTATACTTGTAGTTTTAGGGTTGCTGAGATCACAGACAGGGGGCTGAAGCCACCCTAAAAAAGGTCTAGAACCGCCCCTGTCTGATGCATAACTGCAGCGTTCATTTGTCCAAGTAGAAGGTAGTTGTGTTAAACTGATCCCAAAGGTTCATACATTGGACAGTGTGCCAGTCCATCATAGGACATGATCACACCCATACTCTTACAATTTAGAGATGCTTATAAGTCTACAATCCATGTCCTTGGAGTGGAAGAAAGAAACCATAGGACCCAGAGGAACTCCCTGAAGCAGCAGAAGCACATGGGAATTCTCCAGAAGTGGGAATTGAATCCCCAACTCTAGGGATGGGAGACAAGCGGGCCAAAAACTAAGCCCAATAAATTTAAGTTTATTGTCCAGCATTAAAGTTTATTGTCCAGGACCAGTACTATACAGTGATGCCTGGAGATACGAATGCATTCACATATGAATTTTTTGAGATACGAGCTGTGATTCGACCACATTTTTGTCTTGATATATGAGCAAATCTTTGAGATACGAGTATCCGAGCCACCGCCGAAACAAAGATCCTCAACAACCACGTGTGCTCTGAAAATAGAATAGACACCACCAGCACCCCCCCCACCCCCCGTATAACAGAACCACTAATCATGTATTAGATATGCTCGCTTACGTGTTTTTGGAAAGTAATAAATGAATGAATGGATAAATAAATAATTAAATAATTAGAGAGTGAGGGAGGGAGAGAGAGAGAGAAAAATATGTGGAGATTTATGACGTAAACTGGTAAAAGGAACGCGAGTTCCGGCATGGTGGAGTCGGGGTTGGAGGAGGGAGTTTAGATCACGGCAGCAGCGAAACGCTATTGCGGCTCTATGAATGGGAATTTAAATTGTCGGGTAATATGGATGTCGTAACCGGATTGGTGCGCGTCGTGGACAGCTGATTAACAGATGATGCATGCTTGACGACGTGGCCTGCCAGAACTAACGCGATGCTTGATTTAAGTTCGTTAATTTTAGTGAAGTTTAGTTAAGTTCCATTTAAGTGTAAAGTAGCATTAAGAGTGTACAGTAGTGAGTAAGTGAACGAAAGCGAAAGTGTACGTACGAGACAAAAGTCCTCCTCCTCCACCTGTTTACTCCTCCCTCAACCTCCGTGTGCATCTTCCATAAAGTAAAACCAGTTAATTTTTTTAACATTCTCTTTTATTACTGTATGTTTTTATACAATATTTGTCATTTATAAATACAGTTACTGTACATTTTTCATATACAAAACACATAAACAAAACAACTGGAGTGGAATTTTGCGAGCTGGAACGGATTAATGAGATTTCAATGAATTTAAACGGGGAAAATAGTTTTGAGATACGAGCAATTTGAGATGCGAGCAAGGTCACGGAACGAATTAAACTCGTATCTCGAGGCATCACTGGGACATGTTTGTTACTTGGATTTACATAAATTTAGTTCCATTAAATTCACTTCACGTTTTGAGAATTGGTGAATAAAACTGTGTCACTTACCGTACCACCTGGTTCGATTGCGCATTTGTTTTAGTCATATATTTCTCTTTAAGAGAAGTTTTAAATTTTGTCAGTATTTGGTTATGCTATATTTATAGTTTTAAGATACTTTGTGCCATAGGGCTCTTTCTTTGGAAGGCACCATTAAGGTTGGAAAAGTTTAAATCTTGCCAAGTTTAGACAGAGCAGATGCCAGACGTGCAAACTCTGAGAGCGTTATTTAATCAAACACTTATTCATGCTATTTTTTGTTTTCAAGTGTCTATAATTATTCTACATGCTGTGCAGCCAGCATATCTGCTCAGAAATCAGTGTTTTTACTACTCCATCAGCACTGTGTCACTGTCTGACCAACTGTACTGAAGCCCCAGACAAGAATGAGTAATAGACTATAAACGCCGCTGCTACTGAATAGACTGAATACATGAACGTTACAGCACAGTACGTAGGAGGCTGAGGAAGGAGAATATGAGTACAGGATCTCTGGGGAATGAAATAGTCTGCCTCTCTGAGACAAGATCCCCTTCTTCCTGATCTTTACCCTGTCTGCTCCATCTTCACATTCCTGCCTTTCTCAAGCTTCCGGCCATGGCAGCCAGAACAGAGAGCACGAATCCAGTGACCGTCTCACCACTCACACTTCTTAAAGGTGAGGTCATGATATACTGCTTTGCTGGAAGTGTGAATGACTTTAAAAGGGAAAGCTTAGAGCCTGGGTCAGATTGTAAGCGGGGGGATAAATAAAATATACACTTGATTGCATCCGCATTTTGAATGAAATCCAGAACACAGGAGCAGCCAACTGTGTCTATGTTTAACTGTGTCTGTGTTTAGGACAAAGCAAAAGCGGTTTGAAAATCTGGGCAATAGTGTGGGGAATGTTTCATCTCCAGAGCTGCTGCACAGGAATTTATAGTGCTCTTGCCCTAGCTGAAAGCAAACACAGCGCAGGGCTATAGCCTGTTCATTACATGTAGCTTAGTAACTGTGGATCCTCCATCCACGCCCTGGCACGAATTGCACCACAAATATGGAGATGATTAGCAGCACAATCCATTCCCCCATGCTTGAGAAAACAATGTTAGTAATCTCAAGCATCTATGTTATTAACATACAGACTTGAACTGAATAAATCAAAGGGAAAAGAAATTTGGTGTTATCGTGTTTAATTTACTAGGGTTAACAATTAACCCTGTCTATTCATAATCTGACGTTTTACACTGTACATAACTAAACCCTGGCTTAGCCTTTTTATTTGCATATTTGTGCTGTCAACAATCATGCCTGTATAAATGCAGAATACGACCTCTTTGAATAACGGCTTGTCTCATGCTCTTGCTTCAGTGAGACAGTTTTTTTTTTTTGACAGTCTGCCGTTCTGCTTTCGAGCAGGAATTGTTCGGGTTTTTTTTTGGTCTCTTTAAGATTGCATAGTTGACCAGATGTTTACTGATATCCATCTTCTGCTAATTGTTTCGTGTATTTCCTCCCAAGACGGCGAACACTCCTGTGATGTCCTGTGTTCGGCTGCCTGATGCCACTCAGCCGTTTTAGTTAAGTGTTACGGCGGCCTGGATTACACTACATATGAGACACCACAGTATGAGGCTAACGCAGCAAAAGCACTGCTAACCCTTCTTCAATGCAGGGTTTCATAACTCCAGGTTCTAACCTAATATGTTCTAACCACGCTTCTAAGGGGCTTTTTACACCTGGTCACTTCACGTGTTTTCTGTGATCCGATCTTAAAAAGGACCGGGTCTAAATGCCCTCTGAGACGGATATAAATCTGATGGTTCAAACCACTACAGGAGGTGGTCTGGGACACATTTCGGCTGAAACTGGACAGGTGTAATTGAATGTGGTTGTTCAAGCCACATACGTCAGTGCTATACTCCTCCCAAATAGAAGTACGTCACTCGCAAGTGATCTTTCACCCAGGCGTCTCTTTGGGTCTTAAAATGCACTGCTGCCGCCAGCGAAAATGCAGCAAACAGTAAATGCTGTTTTTTGTAGCATAACCATCGTAACAAGTTATTCCGTCTTCTTTTTGATTGCATTCAGAAAACAACATACACCAAAGCGTGTTTCTCTAGCACGAATGCTCTCCAATGCGGTCGCTACAGTATGCTTGTGTAATTACAACATATACAAAACTGCTATAATGATCTATAATCAATTTAGCAATTTTTGTAATAACCAAGATGATTTATAGGTTTAATAACAAAAAAGCACTTTCCGAGCTGTTTAAATCAAAAAGCCACATATATTTGCATTAAGAGTTAAAAAAAAGAATATATATACAGTTACTACACTTTTAAAGACATATACTGTATAGAGTCCCATTCCAGAGCATAATATCTATTCGTCCATTTTCTGTATGCAGGGTAGCAGGGAACCTGGAGTTTTACACAGGGCACTAGAAACACATAGCGAGGGACAACATGGACGAGATGCCAGGGCACAATCACACACACTCACACACCTATTCACACACTACGGACATTTCAGTGATGCCAGACATGTCTGTGTAATTGTGGAGGAAACCGGAGTATCCGGAAAAAACGTGCTATGTGCTAACCAACAGGAACAAATGCATGTCTCTTGGTTAGTGATTGAAAAGATTTAACACCAAGCATCACCGAGATCTAAACCCTTAACTCTGAAAAGCTCAGGTTAATCAAGTTACTGTAAGTTATTCATTCATTCATTCATTCATTCATTTTCTACCGCTTATCAGAACTTCTTCGGTCACGGGCATGTCTTTGGACTGGGGGAGGAAACCGGAGTACCCAGAGGAACCCACCGAGGCACGGGGAGAACATGCAAACTCCACACACACAAGGAGGAGGTGGGGATGGAACCCCCAACCCTGGAGGTGTGAGGCAAACATGCTAACCACTAAGCCACCATGCCCTCCTATTGTAAGTTTTTTCAGATAAAAACATCTTCCAACAGAATAAATGTGAATACGGATGTTTCAGCATGATCAGAGCATTTACAATGCCAAAACAACATCATGGATTATAATGGGTAAGAGAAAAGACAAGAGAAGTTCAGTCTGCCTGTTTTATATTTTTTTTCCTCCCTGTCTCCGTCTTTCAGTATTGGTGCTGCTCTGATGTGCTGCCAGACGAAGCCTGCTGGAGCCAGACTGCCTGAATGTTTCTGTCATATCCAGCACAAGCTATTCTCACACCCTTCTCTCCTTCTCTCTCATCTTGTCATTGTTTCAGACTCATTCCACACAATTGTGCACCTTCGTCTGTCGGCTCGGCCCACACGACAGCTCCTGACGGCTCTTTTTTAAGCGTTAATTCGTTCGTTTCAAAGCAGGAAAGTACAACGGCTTTATTAACACAGCTCGAATACCATGTTTCGTAATGAGGTGTTAAACCAAACCAGTATATCGTCGCTGTCAATTTCATATTTTTTCACATATCGATGCTATTGGTCAGTCCCCACGTGGGTCTGTTATTTTTACAAGTTATTAACCAATCTAAAGTCGTGAAAATAGCTTGAGCGCAAATCTCTTAACTCCATTGGACGCTTCACCTGTACACCTCTTCACTCCGTGGGAAAGCTTCGCGACATATTTCTCCTTGAGATTAAGAGTCGTAACGAATCAACACGTCTTCTGAGGTAAATGTCTTTAAAACACTGGGCTCAAAGAAAAAAAAATCTTGACCCCCGCTAGTTCTGGTGCTCGTCTGAGGACAGGAATTTAGCGCAAGACAATCCACTGCAACGCGGACTAAACCCTGTGCATTGCAGTTAAGATACAGCGTTTTTTTAATTTCCTGAAATGGTTTTGGAGATACGAGGATTCTGCCCGACAGCGACGATATGTGTTCTGGATCCCACTTCTCTGATACTGGGATCAATTCACCAGGGTAAACTTACCCCTACAAAGAGAGATTCCATCAATCACATCAGTCTAATCACTCAGTGAACCCTGTACAGACATTACCGTGTATTTTTTGTTGGTGGCCAACTGCTCGCCCTCTCGCAGCCAGGTGACCACAGGCTTGGGGTTGCCAAAAGCTGTGCAGGTCAGTGTGATGCTGCCTCCCTCCCTGGCCTCCACATACTGCGGTGGCACATCCATGAATGTAGGGGGAGCTGGTGAATAAAACAAAACAAAACAAAATACAAAGAACATCAGATTTTACCACAAGACAGTAACCACAGTCAACAGTATTTTGTCGCAATTTTAGTTTTTGTCCTGTTTTTAAAAATGACTATTTGATTCAATAAACTTTTATTTGTATAGAGCTTTTATCGATAGACATTGCAGACTTTATAACACATCTACAGTATGTATACAGCACCACTCATATTTACATGCTGCTTTGCACACCACAATTAACGCTGCCATCAAATGCATCAGTAAACAATAAGAACCCTTTTATTGTTTATAATCCTCTTATTTTGCACAAAATGTTCGACTGGTCGGTGTCTATTTTGTGTATTTGTCCTGTAGTGCTTCGTATTGTCTGTCTGGACTTTTGTCTTTTGTCTTGCACTGTTTGTACTAGGTTACACATGATGTTTTTTATGTGGCTAGGGCAATTTACTTTACCTCCTTAGCTCTGTGTTGTTTTATGTAGCACCATGCTTTTGGAGAAACGTTTCATTTCACTATTTACTTTGTCAGCTGTTTATGGTTGAAATGAGAATAAAAGCTTTTGACTTGACTTGACTTCACCAAATTTATCATTAAGATGTTCTCTAAATAAATGGAGTCTATACCAAAGAGCTCAAGGTAGGGGACACCAAGGACAGGGTACCAACCCATCACAGGGCACAATCACACACCCATTCACACACTACTAGCAATTTACAGATGCAAATCAGCCAACAATAAGTCTTTGTCCTGGGGTAGGAAACTGAAGTACCCAGAGAAAACCCCTGGAACACAGGGAGAACATGTACACATAGAGCTGTGGTAGGACTCAAACCACCAATGGGAAGCTATCAGGCAAAATGTCTGTCATTAATAAATTAAAATTGTAATACCTCAAGTATATTATGCTAATAAGGCAGATTAAAAATGCACAGTGTAGTAAACAAAGTTTCCAGAAAAAGCCCATGCACTATGTAATCCTTCAATATGCAAAGCTTAGAGCAGGGGTCGGAAACCTTAAACACTCAAAGAGCCATTTGGAGCCGTTTCCCACAGAAAAAAAAACACAGGGAGCCACAAAACCCCATTTGAAGAAAACACTGTACTGTACTGTATATATTGCTTTTTACCTTTATGGAAAGTATAGCAAAAATCTGTTGTGTGTTGCTTTTACGAAATCAATGAACTGCTACCGAGTAAACAAAATTTTATTTCTGCAGGCAAACAAAAATATTTTGAACAGTTTGAACTAACTTTGACAAAAAAGATGCTGGGTCGAAGGTTACTTTTAAATAAAATGTCAATGTCTAATTGAGTCCTCTTCGTTTTCATGACCAGGGCTCTCAAGTTTTGAAGACAGGCAAGCGTGACATCTACAACACCCCCGCAACCCCAATTTTTTTCATTCGTTGTTGCGTTAAATCTTTCCCAGATAGTGCTATTTTCTGATTGGCTATTGTGTAGCCTCCTTTTTTGATTCGCTGATAAGTGTCAGGCTCGAATAAGAACTGAGACGCGCTTGATTCCTGCCCGGTTCCATAGAGACAGCGGTGCGGACTGATACATTTTGGGCGCTCCGGCTTATTAAATATTATGATAAATAGTCAAAAAGTTTTTCTGCGTGAGAAATACGATGTGCGGCGGGAGAATGTGATGTGCGGCGGGAGAATGTGAGAAAAGACCCAAATGCGTGACTGTCACTCTCAATGCATGACACCTGACAGTCGTGCATGACATCAAAATTTGAACTTCCCGGCTGCAGCAAACCAAAAATGCGTCTGTTTCTGTGTCGGATTTTGCAAGTCGGCAGTTATGGTGCATATTTTGAGCGACAAAAAAATTAAAAACGGTTTATTTTAATGTTACAAGAGCATCATAATCTTAGTATTTAGAATTACATTTTTTTTTACAAAATTAACTAACTAAAATAAAATAAATTTAAATTAAATATTTATTTTCCAAATCTACAAGGAGACGCAGCAGAGGGATGAAAGAACCACTTGCGGCTTCGGAGCCTCGGGTTCCCGACCCCTGGCTTACTGTGTCCAGCCTCTATAAAATTTATGGGGCATTTTACACCAGGTCACTTGCATTTGCTGTGATCGGATAGCTATCCGATCGTAAAAAAAAACAAGTCTAAATGACCTCCAAAACGTTTTTAAGACGGATATAAATCCGATTGTTCAAACCACTACAGGAGGTGGTCTGGGACACATTTCAGATGAAACTGGTCAGGTGTAAATGAATGTGGTTGTTCAAGCCACATACGTCAGCACTATACTCCTCCCAAACGGATGTACGTCACTCGCAAGTGATCTTTCACCCAGGCGTCTCGTTGGATCTTAAAATGCACTGCTGCCGCCAGCGAAAATGCTGCAAACAGTAAATGCTGTTTTTTGTAGCATAACTATCGTAACAAGTTTTTTTGTCTTCTTTTTGATTGCATTCTGAAAACCGCACACACCAAAGCGTGTTCCATTTCAATTACCCCGAAAATGAGGTAAAATATATTTGCATTTTGGGTGGGAGTAGAAAGAGCGGATCGACATCCGATTCGCCAAGACGCATTTATGTGGCCTAATGTAAATGGAACAGTTTTAACAAATCAGATAGCTATCGGAACAGAGAAAACACACGAAGTGACCAGGTGTAAAAAGGCCCTCAAAGAATCATCATCACTCTCATGCTGTCTCGTACACCTGGCAGATTTACACATGGCATTAACTCTTAATGGCCGGAGAATGCTGGGACTCTGGAATGAAGCTCTGAAAAGGAGGTGTGTAGGAGTGTGTGTGTGTTGTCATTCTCCTACAGAACTGCTACTGTTCAGAGCACGGCTACATCTGCCCATCTGACACCTGCAGCGCAAGTGCAGACAGACAGACATCCTCTCTCTCACCCATGGCAGGAAGAAAACTGCTGCCTACGTAGGACACACACAAGAGTGTTAATACACCACCACAGGAAACTGACACTGTTGGGCCTTTCAGCTTCCATGGGAGCCAGACAGCACCTGCCCTCACAAAGAGGCTTTTGGACAAGAGTGGAACAGCCTGAATACTAATTTAGTACCAGTGTCAGTGGTTCACAAGAGGACTCAACTGTCAAGAGATGCAACAGCCCATAATAAACATTGGCAGAATATGTGTGATGCAGTTTTGGATCAACACTGCCTGGGATTTTGGGTGTATGGTTTCTGCTTGGCTGCAATGAAAACCTGGAAACATACCTACAGTATGTACAGAACATATATAGGTTGGAAGTTGTGTCTTATGTTGCATAACTGTGCTCCAATTCAAAAAGCGCTCAGTGAAGCTGCCATGTTGTGTTGTAGGCCTACTGTAATATTTGCAGAAGTCAAATTGCAATGTCTGAACCGCTAATCCACTACAGGGCCACAGGAAGCCTGTAGCCTATCCCAGGGGACATGGGGCTCAAGGCAGGAGACACCCAGGACAGGGTGCTAGTCCAACGCAGTGTGCACATTAACAAACAGACAATTTAGAGATACCAATTAGCCTACCACATAGGTTTTTGGACTCGGGGAGAAAACCAGAGTATCTTGAGGAAACCCCGAAGCTTCCCAGAGGTGTTGAACTGTAACTGCAATTACAATTTCATAAACTATTCACAGCTGGTGATGTTGCATTAACGTCAGGAGAGTGTGATTTGGAATACAAGCAGAAAAAATGATGGTTGATATGGCACACCTGTATTTCACAACCTACAACTCCCTTCTGTTTACTTTGTATGTCTGAGCAGTTGTGCTACTTCATTTCAGCCAAATGAGGGCCTTACCCTGGCCTCAGCATGAATCCAGATGTTAGTAGACCATATGTGTATATTTGCAAGTCCAGGAAACACAAACATTGTGATACACACTTGTGGGCTCTCGTCCATGCCATCTCCACAAAATTTATTCTGGCAAGTTTATACAGATGTGCTCTACAGGTCAGAGACTTGACAAGGTGTTCACCTACCAGCATAGGTATGTCATAATATTGTGGTGACCTTCTATACTTTCCCTAACACTTTTGTTTCTCCTGTTGTCCACAAAACGCCACGCTAGACCTCAAGAAGCAAGACAATTAAGATCTGCAGGTCTGCATATGGAGTTGGACCAAGTGATCTTCCAGTATTGGATAAGTTCTGGGAGGACAAGATGTGGTTTACGTTGCCTTTATTGAATATAGTTTATATTAGATGAACCAGGAAGGTAGAACAAGCTGGACCTGTAACCCACTTGTTATTTCCGAAGAGAACAATGAAATTCTTCTACTTCTTAAGTCACTTCTTACAATCCCAGGCCTTTGACATGGAGGATAAAAACAAAGAAAGCGAATAAAGGCTTACGATAAGGCAAGAAGTAGGACCGTGTTAATATAGGATCGGCTTTCCAGCACTGGAGAGAACTGAAGGAGCGGGAAGTTGGCCGCATATTCACAGATTTGAATTTCCTGAGTCAATAACTCCTGAGCTAAACACTGTTACTACACAAAACGCGGTTGTAGCTGCATCTCTACATTACTACAATAGAAAAGAGGTGTTATTTGTGTAGTAACAGCGTTTAGCTCAGGAGTTATTGACTCGGGAAATTCAAATCTGTGAATATACGCACATGCACACATGCACACTGAACACTCTCTCTGCCCATATTGACAAGCCCCGCCCCTTTCTGCTCATTGGCTACACGTTTGTTTTGATTTTTGTTTTGTTTGGTGGCCTAACACAGTTTTCAGAAGCATTTCTCAAATATCGTAGACCCTACCTTTAAAGACCTTTTACTATTGGTCAGGCATTTGAATGTTGTTCAAATGTATGTGATGTTTCTTTTGCCAAAAATATCAGTTGATGTACAGTACAGGTATGTGCCTTTTGGCTTATTTGCAATTATTCCATGCTGGACATGGGTCAGTCAGAAGAGTCACCCTACTGTACGTGGCCGTGAGTGCCAAATGAGGCCTGTTTGCAGCTCAGGACTAAAATGTTTTTTTTCTTAATGCTGGTGAAATATTATTAAAGGTTTGTGCCTAGTTCTTCAATCTGACCTGTCTACTGAATAATATACGCCCCCCCCCCCCCCCCCCCCAAAAAAAAAAAAGAAAAAGGAGCATGGGTCTAATCTAGTGGCCAGAACAGTGACCTTTGTTATGTTTAAGTAAACTTTATGTTTAAGTCCTTTGCTTCACTTGTCTGATTTTATGCATTAGACAGAGAAAGGGTGAGGGTTTGGAGTGGGATTTTGTCCCAGGAAATGGAGAATCAAAGACAATGGATATCGTATGAAGCAGGTTGCAGTTGAGCAAGAGTCTGCAGCAACAAGAACATGTGATTTGTGGGAGGAGGGTGCAGACTGATGCAGCTGTATTTTATATCCCATACCGTATTTATGTCTCTTTCTCTCTCTCTCTCTCTCTCTCTCTCTCTCTCTCTCTCTCTCTCTCTCTCTCTCTCAATGAGATGAGTTCATATGTGGCTGTGAGTGGAGCTGAAGCTCAGCAGGATAAGTAGTGAGTGAGCTGTAAATCTGCAGTTATGGTTGTTTTTAAGTATAGTGTTACTGACCGTGTCATGTGGCATGAGCACCGATAAAAAACCTTGCGTCTGTTATTCTGAGTTTGCTCAGAATTTTCTCTGAGTGTCTCGCTGCCAGAATTTAAGGCTGAAGCATAAATATGTGTGTGTTAAATCATGCGTCTTGGTATTTGTAAGCTGATATTCATACAGTATGTGGCTGTTTATGCTTGTTGTATATGTCACTGTATATATTCCTTGATTCAATTTAATCTTCACTTTGTTTTACGGTGAGAAAAATGACCATCATTGTTATATATTGCTGATTAAAACTGAACAATATTCCAATCCAATCATAAACATATTACAGTCATAATGCTGGTAATCATTTTTCACACCTTAGGTCAGCAATACATTAGAAATTATTGAATGCACTATAAGTAACTGCATTGTAGTTTTGTATCTTACATGCCAAGTAAAGATGATAATGAATTGGACTGATTCCTGATATGGATTCTATCAAACCAGATAATCACGCGTGTTTAAAAATCAACACAAACCAGCACAAAACAATACAATTGTCAGGTTATGTGAGCTGGATCATACTGTTAATGACAGAATTTTCATTTTCAGATAAAAGAATGGAAATATATGAGATAATAAGATATATATCAGCATCCCACACACAGAATGTTAGCAGGTATCTCCTGTTCTGTTCCAGTCACAAGCACAAACGCTGTATATTTTTCTTGAAGCGTTTGCTTGAATTCCTACAAATATGATGAATTTCAAGTAGGCTTTGTGGCATTTAGGTGCAATGCAGCAGCACTAGCGTAGCAAAAGCGCAGTAAGGTCACAGAAAAATCCCATCGTATGCATGGTTTTTAAATGGCCTCGTAACATTAAAAAACCATATTGCTTCAGAATGAGCTGTAAGTGCTATTGTGATTTTATAATCCATTTAAAGGTGAAGGGCAAATGTGTGTGTTAAACCATGTGTCCTTTCAGACGTGAGAGCTCACGTGTGCATGAAAGCGAGATGAGGTGCACAGAGCACTGCACATGTGTGTGTATGTGTGTGTAAGTGAATTGTGTTCAGAACATAGCAGGAGCATGTAACCTAGAACACTAACCAATAATGCAAACAAGGTGGAGGCTGAAAAGCAGCAGCAGCAGCAGCAGAGAGGAAACAATTAACATACATGCATATGTTCCTGCCTTCATCGCCTGCTGCAGCTGTGTAAGTGACATTTGACAGGATGAAACACAAAGGACTCTTTCACACTGTGCAAAACAGAAATGCTAAATACTGTACACAGCACAGGCACACCAGCACAATTTACCCTTCAACCCTGAACAACTCTGTGCGTTGCACCAACGCCTATAGTCTGTTCTGTGCTCAAACCAGCAGGTAATGTGAGCCCAAGGTACCCTTGCTGGGGTCAGTGTTTAGAGTTTGGAATATTCATGAGCCTTGGCTCGCATGCATATTTTTAGTGAACAAATATCGAGCGCATACTAAGAGCTGACAGCTCGCTGCTAATTATAATGTTCCTGTGGATGGCACCTCAGCATCTGACAGCAAAGGAAAGAAATACCAAGAGCTGCTAAGCCTCGTGATGAACGAGCACAACTCGGCAATCAAGATACAGCCAGCAACGTCAGAGCAAAATGCAGAGAACAAGACAACAGAGCCACACAAACCCTAGTGCTTCAGTCACATAATTCTCTGTTGCGGTCACCATATTTGGGATCAAATTTCTGGCTTCAGTGGGCAATGTAAACAGAACCAGTGATAAACGATGGCTAAAATTACTTTCAAAGAGAATAACAATAAGAACAACAACAATATATATTTAATAGAACATATATTAATAGAACATCTGCTGATTAATGCAATTAAATAATCAACTAATCAATGTATAAAATTATACAAGAGCTTTAAGAGCTTTAAGCTCCTTAAGCTTTCACATCAAACATCAGCACGGAAAAATAATGACGTGTCAGCTAAAGATGGGAAAAAGTGATCCTGTCCCCACAGTAACCTAAGATTTCCGTTCTTAAATGACAGGAGTGGAACTTGATCCGTGTCAGTTTTTTCTGCTGTCGTAACCCGCCTGCCAAAACGTTTGGCTCTATTGGCCATCTGACCTCTCTCATTAACAAGTTGCTGTAATCGTATTTTTGCCCCATTCCTAACATGTTCTTAAGGTGTTCTGTTTTCCCTTGGCTGCATGCATCAGATTTAAAACACTGATGCTTGCCTACAAAGACAAAAATGGACCAGTTTCCTCTGACATCAAAGTTCCTGTCACTCCTCGCACTGAACCTCACTCCCACAGATCTACCTGCACTGCTCGACTGGTCCCACCGTCTCTCATGGTAAGAAATAGATATACAACAAGACTCTTTTCTGTTCTGGCACCGAGGTGATGGAATGTACAGTACTTCCTCCAGATGTCCGAACAGCCGAGTCGCCAGCCTGTCTTCAAACGACAGGTGAAGACCTACCTTTTCCTGAAACACTTAAACTAGCACTTATTTTCCTTGTTTGTTTTATGTGTAATTGAACAGAGATTTATGCTGATGGTATCCTGAGTCTGTAACCTAGTGAACCAGTGTTGATGTATTCATTGAGACTTTTTGTACGTCGCTCTGGATAAGAGCGTCTGCCAAATGCCGTAAATGTATTATAAATATATAGTGCTTGGAGTATAACCTATAACACTTATAACTACATCATTTACCATAGACTGGAGAGTGCCTAAAAGATTTCTAGAGAACAAAAGCAAAATTTCACCATCTGGGTGGGTAAACGTTTGAGTAAGGGACGTCAATTTCAGCTCAATTTGATAACGACGAGACAACTGTCCCGTAATGTAGATAGCTATGACCATGAGGATTTGCTGCACTGATGACTGCTGTTTGTTGAAGAATGAAGTATTAGCGTAGTCAGTTATCAGTATAAATGAAGCACAGACACAGGCACAATAAATGATGATGTGATGTCATATGAAACAGAAGGGTACGAGACAGGAACCACGCACAACCAGACGTGACCGTAAATTTGAAGTCATAAGTTGGGGGCACGGTGGCTTAGTGGTTAGCACGTTCGCCTCACACCTCCAGGGTTGGGGGTTCGATTCCCACCTCCGCCTTGTGTGTGTGGAGTTTGCATGTTCTCCCTGTGCCTCGGGGTTTCCTCTGGGTACTCCGGTTTCCTCCCCCTGGTCCAAAGACATGCATGGTAGGTTGATTGGCATCTCTGGAAAATTGTCCGTAGTGTGTGATTGCGTGAGTGAGTGTGTGTGTGCCCTGCGACGGGTTGGTACTCCGTCCAGGGTGTATCCTGCATTGATACCCGATGATGCCTGAGATAAGCACAGGCTCCCCGTGACCCGAGGTAGTTCGGATAAGTGGTAGAAAATGAGTGAGAGAGAGTGAGTTTTCAAGTTACTATGTGTAGATCTCGCTGAAGCTTGGGTAATAATCAGCTGGACATATTACATATAAATTACATCCATGATCCAGTAAATAAGTATGTTTTAGTACTTCTAGCAAACCCGTTTGCAGCTGATATAAATAAGCAAAATCAATCCAAACTCCACACTTGAACAGTTCAAGCTGAGAGCAAAAGCCCAGGTGATCATTACAGTCATTATCTCATTTCTCGTTTTTCCTGCAGCTCCTAAATGTAAATTAATGAATGCTAAAAACCGAGCAGACCGAAGCTCCTTTTCACATGTTGTGCAGTCAGAATATAAAACACACCGGTGTTGAAATTAATCAGCCCTATCAGCACGTACACAAAGCTTATAGCGGCTTTGTGATAGTATTAATATGCGACAGAGGGCTTTTTAAAATCGACCTTCAGGCAATGATTACAGAGTCATGAAGCATGATAGTTTATATATTGTCTTTATGGATGGTATTATATTCATCATCTAATAAAATGCAAACACTCTCTGTGGAAGGCGTAATATTTCTAGAATTGAGTAAAGACGATAAATAATCAAATCAGGTTTATAAACTCAATGTTTTTTTTTTTACTTCACTTCGGACCACTGGAATACACATGGGAATGTCTGCTGGGGGAAATGGTGTGTTTAACTAACACTGTTGTGGCCCAATTACAAAGATGGCTTAATGGGTTTCTAAGCCTATATGGTAAACATAGGGAAAATATTTTTACCATATAAAAAAAGCTGTAATTCTGTGTAATTCTGAAGTTTGTAGTGATTTTTTCTTGTCATGCTCCAATATTTGAATAAAGAACTGCATTATATATTATATAAAGTACTATAATGTTACTAATGTTACATCTACTGCACTTTATTTCTATTCTATTTTGCTTTCTCTTTTTTTTTACTTTACTTTTAAATTCCATTTTTTGACCATTTCTTTTTATTTATTACACGGACAGTCGTAAAAAGCAATATCGTACCGTGTCGTACTGTGTATCATTGTATGGATACACAGTACAGGATTTATCTGGTTGCATAGTCGTGATTCACTTCATAGATGTCTACTTAAAGTACATGCAAAATAAACTGAATCTGGGACATTTTTAATTATTTATTTATTACAGTCACGCTTCTTCAGTCAGGGAATTAAAGGCAGGGTCTCCGATTTTTTGAGAAATGCTTCAGAAAACTGAGTTGGGCTGAAAAATAAACAAAAACAACACAAACGTGTAGCCAATGAGCAGAAAGGGGCGGGTCTTGTCAATATGGGCGGAGAGAGTGTTCAGGGCGCATGTGTGACATTAGCAGAAAGCGTTTTTAACATTGACATGGAGGTTAAAAACAAAGAAAGAAAGCGAAGAAAGGCTTACGATAAGGCAAGAAGTAGGACGTGTTAATATAGGATCCGCTTTCCAGTGCTGGAGAGAACTAAAGGAGCAGGATAATACTGAAATAGCTCAGGAGTTATTGACTCGGGAAACTCCAATATGTGAATATGTGGCCGACTTTACTTAAGACACCGAGGCGCTTTTTTCCTTCTGGATAGGTGAGTAACGTTGGTTTTGCTTTGTTACACAGAACTAATACATGCCGTCCTTCGCATGATTATGCTTGTGTGTCATTTTTGCTTGTTTGTTTATCTGCAATTGTACTGTTCTTCCCTTCAGCTATGATAAAGACACATTTCTTTCCTGCCTGGGTTACGTATGTATGTGTGGGCGGAGCTATCAATACAGGGGTGGGACCCATTTGGGTTAGGGGCGTGTTTGTTTTGGTGATTTTATATGTCAACATTGGCTTTCAAAAATCGGAGACCCTGCCTTTAAATCTGAAGCTTATTTCTTGCAAAGCAAGAATATTCAATTCAATTTGTTGTTTTTTTTTTCTATAGCGATTTTAACAATGGACATTGACACAAAGCAGCATATAAACAGAAATATATAAAGTCAATATATAAAATTTAAAAGTATCCCAAATAAGCGAAACAAAGGCGATAGTGGCCAGGAAAAACTTCCTAAGACGATATAAGGAAGAAACCTTGAAAGGAACCCATCCTCATCTGGGTGGCACAAAAGCGTGGGATTATAAATAATTTATCTTCTATAACTGAGTACTATATGGTCAAAAAGTATAACTGTCTAACCGGGAAGATCATTCTAGGTACAACATGACTACATGTAAAAGAAGTCTTATCTTGTTTCAGTTTAGTGACAGAGACTTGAGTGCAGAACTGGGGGAATACACCCTAAATGAGTCATCACCAGTCCATCACGAAGCATCTCGCACTCACACACTCACTCATTCCTGTTCCTTGACTAGTGTGCACAGTCATTTCATCCACTGCTTCGCTGATCCGAGTATTAATATTACATAATACACAGCCAGACATTTATCTTGTTGAACTGAGTAGAATAGAAGCCTTTATTTTGTCAAGTATACATTTCAGCACAGTGAAATTCTTTCTTCACATATTCCAACTTTGGAGGTTGGGGTCAGCACCCTGGAGCAGAGTGGGTTAAGGACCTTGCATAAGGGCCCATCAGTGGCAGCTTAGCAGTGCTTGGGCTTTCTTTCTTGTCTCAAACATGATGGTTTTTTGAGTGCTATGGCATAAATAAATTGTGGAGGTTTGTTTTCAAAATTTTAAAGGCGTTTTTGCAGTATAAATATTCTTCATTGTTTGAATAAGGGTAAAGCAATGGAAGAAAAGTGTTACACTTTGTCTCTCCTCCATTTCCCAGCTTCATACACCACTGATTCATTGGTGAATATGAAATGAAGTTGTGATTACTTATCTTTCATCTTGTCCATTATACACAAAGGGTGTAATGTAGAAAGAAATGCCTATTAGCTCGAGGTATATGAGCCTCTCAAGATGGTAGAAATAAACCCTTCACCCAATACACACTCATATACTATGCCAACACATACACACCATCTCAGCAATCTGAGCTTATCACATCTAAGAAACAGAACAAGGCAGCACATCAAGCAAGCTTGAGGCAACATCCTAGAAAACTCTGATCTGATAAAAATAGTAAAGGCACGCCACAGCGCACAGCTTATTTCCAACAATGATTGAGCGAGTTCAGGCTCTTCTGCTCCCTGACTGCTCCTTTGGAATCGATTTCACGTTGCTCAGTTCCCCGAAAGACACTAACGGTCTCCACATGACACACAAGCAGCCTAAAAAAGGCAGCACATGAAGAAACGCAAACTGGCATCTTTTTTTTTTTTTTTTTTTTGAGTCAGTTTTGCAAACCCTCAGAACGAGCACCAGTGCCGGATTAGACGGAGTCCAATCAGTCATTCCATCAGTTTTCCAGTGTTGTAATGTAACGGAGTACAAATACTTAGTTACTGTACTTAAGTAGAAATTTCACGTATCTGTACTTTACTCCACTATTTAAATTTATGTCAACTTTCACTTTTACTCCACTACATTTCCTAGATAAAATGTATACTTTTACTCCATTATATTTCCACTAAGCATCTTCGTTACTCGTTACTACAAAATAAAATCTGAAGAAATGTGTGTGACTGCAATAAGGGTGGTTTGGCCAATCACTGCTCCTACATCGTATTACGCAGCTCTGCACGCTCTACGGAGAAGCACAGGCACGCGCAGCGTGCACGCGCAGTCGGAGCTGGGGGCGTTCATCTATAACGTTAATCGGCGGAAAACCGCAAAGACGGCAACCAAAAGCAGTGAAATGTCACTATTCTTATTACCAGAGTTGTAGCACAAACAAAATATTAATGTAAACAATCCATTGAATACTAAATAAAAATAACATTTATTGATTTGGTCTTTGTCTTGTGAATATTTGTTTATTAATGACTGCATTCATTGGACAAACTGTTTGTAGAGAATGCACACATAACTGATTTGATTCAAGACTGGCATCATTACATCTTGCATAAAAAGTTGGTGTCCACTAACATTTAATAATACCATAACTTTTGGCTTACTACGTAGTCATATAATATATAATATAAAACTCTTCTTTTAAATTCTCACTGAGGGCTAAAACCCCTAAAGATGAAACCCTAGAACCGCCCCTTGCTCTTATGCCTACCGAAAATCACTGAAATTTTACTTTTTACTTTTACTTCAAATACTTAAGTACATTAAATATCAGAAAATGATTTTTGATACTTAAGTACAGTAAATATCAGATACATTAAGACTTTTACTTGAGTAATATTTTAAAAGGTAACTTTCACGTCTACAAAAGTTTTTTTCTAGTACGATACTTGTCATGTATTGCTTTCTAGTACTTTATACAACACTGCTGTTTTCAAACAATCTCTATTGCAAACCTGCCAAAAAAACCATGCTTGCATTTTAAACATGAGCTTCGATATGTCCATTGGGAGAAAATAACAGGAATGTAATAAGTCAACTACAACAAGACCGAAGCTGTACATTTCACACATGCTCCATTTTGCACAGTTAAATCATTTCAAATATATTTTAGCTGGATGAATCACTGACAAGATCATTAGGCATAAAAAAGCTCATTCATTCCTGCAGCATGAGTTTGCTAAATGGACATGAGAAGAGGAAGCAAGCAAAGTGCTTTGCATTCGTTTTCTCTTGACTATAAAGGTTCTCTAGTGGTTGCAGATGTCTGGTGTGTAACTAACCGTTGACTGTGAGATGGACCCAGCTGCCGTTGTGGAAGGTGTCGTAATGCTGTTCCAGCATGAGAACCCTGCACTCGTACCAGCCTTGGTCCTCCGAGCGCACCTGATCGATCTGCAGAGACGCCTTGCCATGTAGGCTCGTCCTACCTACAGTAAACACAAACAAGAACACGGAATCCTGTAAAACAATCATATTCATCTCTCTGTTACAAGAAACCACAGATAATGCAGGAGCGTTATTTGTCCCCACATCACAAGGTACAGTATTCAGTGGTTTGATTGGTCAGACGTTAGTGATGTGTTCTCTATATAAACACGGCTCGCTACAGATTATAAACTGTATTAAAGTGCCTGCTTGAATACGTTGCGTTACAGTTTCTCGTATGGCGAATGCTCACATAATTTAATCCTACCAATATACTGTGTTATTAAAAAAGTCTAATCAAAGCTACAGTATGTGTAGCTTTTATAAGGAGAATGTTTATTTAACATTTAAGTAAAAACACTCTACACTGAGGTAAATCCTGCACTTTAGGACGACTTTGTTATGACTAACCCGACCAGCTGCATTTTACATTAACCTAATTCATAGCTTTATCCACAAACTGCATTTGCGTCTTGAGATAAGCGCTGATTAAGAAATGGACTCTCAATACTATAAATACTACATGCCATTACTATATAAAACAGTGAAATATTCATGATGTATTAATCTAAACCAATTACTTTATGAAATCTCGTGAAGATTCTCATGGCGTTTGACAGGAACTATAACTATAGTATTGCAATAATGTGATTAAAGCATGAGGTATAAGCGCACAACCGTAAAATAGCTGGAATAGCGATGTGTGCCAGTATAATAATAATAATGTCAGTATTAAATCCTCACTAAGTGCACTTAACACAACTCTTTATATTGTTGTATAGAAACAATACACTAAATTTCATCAGAGTGTCATTTACAATCACCTTGGACTGTACAGGGAGAGCAAGTCAAGCTAGGACAAAGATGTATATGCGTAGTTTGTGGCCAAATGTATGTGAACCTTTATCCCAAACCTTTGCCACAAAGTCAGAGGCACATGCTTGTCGAGAAGGTCTTTGTATGCTGTGTTATTATGGGATTTCCCTTTACTGGAACTAGGAAGCCCAAAAGTGTGTTAGCCTGATACTGCACATGTGCACAATGCAAGCTATAAGAAGACAAGGCTTTCCAAGGATGGAACTTTGGTAGCTAAACAGAGCCCTTGCTCTAGCCCCATTAAACACCACTAGGATGAACTGGAAGGCTGATTACAAGTCAGGCCTCCTCCAGTGTCACTAATGCTTTTTTTGACTGAATGAACACCATGAGTTTACCACAGCAAGGTTCCAGATCTAGTGGAAAGCCTTTTCAAAAGAGCAGAGGTAATAGGTATTGCAGCAAAATTTGCTATTAATGACCATGGGGTTGGAATGGATGCTCAACAAGCAGGTATCTGTAATGGTCATGTGTCTGTATACTTTCAGGCATCTAGTGTATGAACATTTCTTAGAACTGAATGATGCAACACTGCGTACCCGAAGTACTTGGAAAGCGATACTTGATATTGAAATGAAAACCCGGCCACTCCTCCTTACACTGTGCATAGAAATAAGCGATATTGAAGAAGTTAAATTCAAAATAAGAATGAATATAAATAAAAAGAAATTGAAAGTGATGTACTGAATGTAGTAACAGTAAAATGCACCGCGCAAGAATTTCAGTGGAGTAACATGGACTCCTAATGGAATTGAGGGGTATGATAGCTCCTTCCTTCGGGTTATCAGACTCCTCAACACAGCCATGTCCACAATAGAGATCCCTTACAAATTACACCCTATAATGCTATCACATTACTGTATGCATTAAAACATAGAGCAGTTTAAATAGTAAAGAACGATGGCTGTGTTAGTCCTTCATTAGCAGTAAGGGAGTAAAATAGTGTAAATAATTTTGCAAAAGGTTTTGCTTCTCACTGCACTGAAAGCAACCACATGAGATTTCATCTCTCATCTCCACAGCAGATGACTTTCCTTGAGATTAAACATTGGCATATTGACAGTGTGGCCAGCCTTCATGCTTCACAGCACTATACTGTAGTATTGACCAGTAGATATCATAGCCCTGGGATCACAAGCAGTACCTGAGAGAGGAAACTGCAGGTTTCCAGAGCAGAAAATCAATATGCCATTGGGAAGCAGGGGTTGCAGCCTTGCAGTAAAGGAGGTTTGTATAAGAAAAAAAAAAAAATCAGAGCTTTGGAGAAAACACGTCTATTTTTGCACAGGGTGATAAAGTGCTGATGAGGGGAGGCGTCAGCACCGAGGTTATAGAGCAAATCCACGCTCTCTTGGCAAATGAAAAAGATTATCTCAGCTAGTACTTGAGAGGCACATTTCCTATCATCCTGACTGTTCACTGTAGCCCGATTGCTGTCTGTGCTTCTCATCTTGGTGTATCATAAAGTCATTTTTCAGTTCCTACTCATTGGTTAATGCAGGATGAGAAGCAAGAGCCAAGCTTTTTAGCTGCTTTATGAACATAATCCATATTCCAGGGTTTAGGATTAAGGTGTAGATTTGTGATTGATATGCGGTAACTTAGGGACTGTTGCACAAAAGTTTACATGGCGCAAAAGCAATTTATCTGTGTATATGCTGTTCAAGCTGTTCAAAATTACACTAAACATGCTGCAACAGTATAGATCATTTCCAGAATAGTTCATTTCACAGAATAGTTCATTTCCAGGTTTACTTTCATTATAATGGATATGGCATGATGTACTAATTAAGCCTAATAAAGCAGCTCATGTTATACAAGAGGAATTTTAAGTTAAGGCAGTGATTTAAATTCTACCTGTGACTGACATAGTACTGAGTTTTTATGTTTGCCAAACTAGGTACAGCCTATAATGTAAATAAGATTCTGTGTGATAATGAATAAAAAATATGCCTGACCCCACAAGTGATGTTTCCTTTCCTCAGAGAGAGAGAGAGAGAGAGAGAGAGAGAGAGAGAGAGAGAGAGAGAGAGAGAGAGAGAGAGAGAGAGGAGCTCTGTCACCTTTAGAATTATCTCAGTGGATAAGCCTATGAGTTCAAATCCCAGGACTACCAAGTAGTATTATTACTATAGTTAAATAACACTATTATATATTAATATATTAGTATTATGTACTTATATTGTGATACAATAGTGATAATGATTTAAAATGTAATTTATTTATTTTTAATTTATTAAAAAAACATTATTTTGTATTATTCAGAGATCTGCAAGCGAGTTCTGCATGCAGGGTGACTTTTTAAACAGCATGCATCTGTAAATATATATACATATATACATATATACATACAAACATGTTTTCACAAAATGCTAAAAAAATTTCATGTGTGTGATCAAGTCATGGATGAAAATCTGGACCAGTCTTCTGTGCACAGACCCAAGGGCCCAAGGAGTCAGAACCACAATTGACACAAAGTTAAGAAACCCTGTTCCATAGCTATATCAAATCTGCATTGCAGAGTCAAACCTTTACATTTACAGTTTACACTGTAAGATGTTTATATTAGAAATCCTGTTAGAATGTTACAGCTAGACACCAAAACCAGCATCTGAACAGTACATGCCTCATATCATGTGCTTTGTACAGTCACGGAAACCCTGTGTGTTATGTACACAGTAGATAAAAATGTTGCCCCAAATATGCTTGATGATGCCACATGTATGCAAAGAAGATGGTTAATCCAAGTTTTAGGTATATACAGTGTTTAAGCATCATATTATGAATAACTAGGATTATTTGTTAAGCCCAGTTGAAGTTTCTGCAAAAATATAACCCAGGATTCCCTTTACAAAGCGTTTACCATCAACTAGGAAAACTAGTCCAGGTGTGACTAACTACCCAGTGTCAAAAGGTAAAAAGTCTCCTGCAAATCTAAAGAAATTGGCTACACAACAACTTAAAGATAGTAGAAAGAAAACCCATCATTATACCTCCACAGTGAGTATTTATGTATATATTAGTTGTCTGTAGGACTTGGAGTACTGAATCCTTTGTTATTGATGACATCCGATATAAAGGCATTTTGTGCACCTTTGTCTGTGCACTTTTGTGGACCCATTGTCTCATAATCCGTCCCTCGATCAAGAACTATTTTATAAACTGTTGAGTAATAAAGGGGAAGCCATACTGTTAAATTAAAGCAAATGTGTTGTATTTAATGTGATAATGTAATAAATATGACTGTATGTAGCCCTATGCAGACGCTATTCAAAACTTCCAAACTTATATTTCAATATATTTCTTTATCATTGTAATAGTCATTTTTATTTTCAGTTTTTTTCCTTGATTTTATTTTGCAACCTATTAGACCTGACAGGCTGCTGGCTTTAGTCCACATTTTCTGTATTTCAGGCTTCAGCACTTCAACAAGTACATGTTTTTAAAGACAGTCAATTTTCCACTGCATAAATATTGACATAACTTTTCGACTTAAAATAGTCACCATAAATAAAATAAATGTTGATTTTACTAGTTGGAAGCTCTTACAGTATTATGCATCTCTGTCAGAAAAGGATTCAATAATATTTTGATTATAATTTTGATTCCAAAACTGAAATTCGGTTTGGTGGCAAAACTAAAGTGAGTTAAATAAAAATAAAGGCTGTTAAAAAAAACAAAGAGAACACACTGTTGTAGAATTTCCTGTACACAAATCATAATCTTCTTGGCTTATTTAACGTTTCCATTTTGTGACAGGTCTAATCGCTCCTCTTTTTTTTCTTTTTTTTTATCATCTTTTTTACTTTTACTTTTCTTTACTTTTACAGCATTCGGCAGACGTCCTTATCCAGAGCGACGTACGGTACATGAGTGCTTAAATCTCTAGCATTGAATACGTTAATACTGGCTCATTACTTTACATACTTAAGATAACATGAGTTTAAAACATTTGTTCAAAAATGTGAAAATGTGTCAAAGGTTGTGTTTGTTTTTTTTTTAAATGCAAAAGATAGGGAAAGAAGTGTTAGTTGAAGTGTTTCCTGAATAAGTAGGTCTTCAACCGCCGCTTTTTCCTCTCCTGTGGCCGTTTTTCATTTTCCACATTCTCGTCTTGGTAATACAAAGATCTCATTAAGCAACTCTCACCTGGTTGCCGAAAAAATTTAGACAATTTTTAGAGTTTATAAGTTTATATCTATTAAAATCATGTTTAATGCACAGTTGTGGCATGAGGCAAAGCAATCAAAAAGCCAAATGAAACTGAATTGATTAACAAAACCCCTGAGGGATGCTTCATGTACAGTACATGTTACATGTACATGAAGAGCAAACATATTTCACCTAGAACTAAAATCAAACAAAAACAAAGCTTCAACTTCTTACTTCATTCCTTAATGAAAGTGAGAAGGTCCTCATCGGCCATGCGTTCGGTGTATAAGGTCATATCAACATACAGGTTGCTCTCTTCCATCCATCCATCCATTTTCTACCGCTTATCCGGGGCCGGGTCGCGGGGGCAGCAGTCTAAGCAGGGATGCCCAGACTTCCCTCTCCCCAGACACTTCCTCCAGCTCTTCCGGGGGAATACCGAGGCGTTCCCAGGCCAGCCGAGAGACATAGTCCCTCCAGCGTGTCCTAGGTCTTCCCCGGGGCCTCCTCCCGGTTGGACATGCCCGGAACACCTCCCCAGGGAGGCGTCCAGGAGGCATCCGAAACAGATGCCCGAGCCACCTCAGCTGACCCCTCTCAATGTGGAGGAGCAGTGGCTCTACTCTGAGCTCCTCCCGAGTGACTGAGCTCCTCACCCTATCTCTAAGGGTGCGCCCAGCCACTCGGCCGCCTGTATCCGGGATCTTGTCCTTTCGGTCATGACCCAAAGCTCATGGCCATAGGTGAGGGTAGGAACGTAGATCGACTGGTAAATAGAGAGCTTCGCCTTGCGGCTCAGCTCTTTCTTCACCACAACAGATCGGTATATCGACCGCATCACTGCGGAAGATACACCGATCCGCCTGTCGACCTCCCGCTCCATCCTTCCCTCACTCGTGAACAGGACCCCAAGATACTTAAACTCCTCCACTTGAGGCAGGAGAAGGTTGCTCTCTTGGGAAGGTGAATCCAACTTGAGAACTTATTTCACTAATGTTAGCTTGGAAAAAAAAGCATTTTTATTCTCACTTCGTAGCCCGGACACATCAAAATGCTGAATGACATAATTCTGTACTTTCCCTGAGTGAAAGCGGTAATCCTCGTCTGTGCTGCCTGTGTTGTTTAAAGAGCACTGCGTCAATTTTAAAATAGCCTAGACGGAAAAGACCGGATGTTTTTATTCTAATGATTTCTGATGTCATTACAAATGAATTAAAAATATCCCTGCAACATATAGACATAATAAAAGAGCAAATTATTGAAACACTTCATTGGGCAGCATGCCAGGACAGTGCTAGCTGGTGGCTAGAATTCTCAATAGCTCTAAATCTAGTTTCTGATTGTTTTTTTATTTTTATTTTATTGGCAAAATAAATAATAGGGGGTTCACATGACATGACAGTTCTCCAACTAAAAAAAAAAAAATTCTCAAATTCTGGGTTGTGTCTGAGTACAAGGGTGAAAGCCATGTGGGATTAAATGCAGTGTTTCTTAAGGATCTGCAGTCTGGCTCATTTAAGGGGAACTGAAATCGAACATGAGGCCTCATTTCTAATTTAAAATGCGATGAAGAAGCAGCCAAATAGTGAGATCGTCAATTCTTTTTTCTTCTCTCTGCTTTAAAACTAGGGATTTAAAACTTGCTTCTCCTTTGGTCTCTCGAGAAAGGAGAATGTTCTAGCATTCGCCTTCCCTGGTTGCTAGTGGTTGTGTGATAAAAGAGACTGGCAAATGATCAAATTTGACTTTGGCTACATCTCAATCATCTCCCTAGTTCACTAGTCTGGGGACTGATCAGGTTGTCGAGCCATTTTAAGGTCCACCCCCTCTCTGTCTCTCTCTCTCTCTCTCTCTCTCTCTCTCTCTCTCTCTCTCTCTCTCTCTCTCTCTCTATCTTGCTCTCTCTACAGTATCTCTCTCTTTGTCTCTCTCTCTCTTCCTCAGTCACAAAATCCTTCCAGTGAACTGAAACATTCTCTCCCTAAAACACGCTCCCTTACAGGAAATGACATCATGTTTCTCAACCAACTTTATCTACAGATGGTCACATGGGTGGTCCATTTGGGTATACACTTGATTGTATTTCCTGATAATTACTGAGTACAGAGCGGATGAGTAGCGGAACGCTCACTTTCTATTGACCGTTTATCACTGTCGTGGAAGTTTGAGTTTTGAGAGATTTAGAGTATGAATTAGCACACTGGAAGGCACGGGCAAGATTAAAGAGGTTTCACAATTTATTGTGTTCTGCTGCACAGCAGGACCCCTCACTCCTTGTGTAGCATGAGATAGGAAGGTCCACGATCATTGATTACGTCAAGATTTTATAGACAGGATTCAAACAAAGAATCCAAACAATGTACTGTAAAAGCAAAACATCATCAATCATTGGCTTTTGCACAACGCCTGCTCATCTCCTGATCAAGCTAATCTTGTCTTACCAAGGTCTACTAGAAGCTGTTTATGAGCCTAAGTCCTGTCCAGTCGTCTCTAGTCCCCTCTGCACTTGTCATAATCTAATATCACAATAATCCCAATAACTACCAGTCATGAGCATAGATGGGCAAGGCCTTACAAACATCTCGAAAGTAAAAATTTCCACCTCATCACATTGCATTTTTTTTTCAGCACATACAGTATGTTAATAAATCTTCAAAGAGAATGCAAAGGTATGGGAACGAGTCCTGGAGGTTCTCCTTCTGCTTAGCCTCTCTGTGGCTATAGGATGCCGCTATAATTACCAATATACAGTAGTGAATTTTAATTACATTTGATGTTCTATATGAATTTTTTTTGAAGATTAACAAGTTTCCAGCCTATGATCCTGCTTAAAGTTAGCATGGGTAATTAAGCTAACACATTTATATGATGTATAAACTGAAATATTAATGTTTGGGTTTTTATAGGGCTTTTGTTACAGAGTCATCAATGTCCCAATGTGTAGTGAGTCAAAGTCCCAACTCATTGTGTACATGATAGACTGATTCACCACCAATGGAGCTAGAAAGCTAATTAGGACGCGCTAATTGTGTCTTTGATTTGTTTATTCACTCACACAATATATATCTCACACAAATCTGATTCTCATCCTTATGAACGATTATGTTGCCTTCTCTTTCTAGCGCTCCCACAGTCGTCAGCGTGAGAGAGATTACGCACAACCTGCTCGCATGCCCTAGTTTAGAAAGTGACACAGCTCATGAGACACTTCCTTCCCATGTACTGCCAGGTGTGGCATATCCACGTTGCTGATGTCACCAATCTAGGTGTCTTTCACAGCTTTGTGAGTGTGTGTATGTGTGGGTCTCTATAGATCCCAATCAGATGTGGGATAATTAACGTGTTATGTGTTTTTTTTTACCAGGAACAAGTAGCAGGTTAGCATAGAAAATCTCACATGGCTTATTTTTAGTAGGAAACATTTTTAGCTTTAAAAAGTCTATGGATTAGAAAAGTCGTTTTAAATCTCATGAGCATGCTCAAAATTCTGCTTTTAATGTACTGTTTTGTATGTGTGTCATGAAATTAGCATCAAAATGCACCTTAAGTGTTCGAATCGAAACAAAAACGTGTGCAAGTCTGAGCTAATTTTAAATGAACTCATGAAAGAACTAGCTTAATGATGCCAGTACAACTGATCTCAGTTAAGGTGGGCAGTGATGTCTGAACTCACCAGCATACTCCGGATCCACATGAGGAGGATAGAAGCGGAAGTTGATGAAAAAAGGGATAGGCACACCGAACTTGAACCACTCCACCACATAGGGGGTCTGCTGGCCGTTGAGAGGGTGGCTCACATCACATCCCAAAACTACGCTCTCTCCTGCACGGGCCGTCACAAACTGGGGCTCCTCTCTCACGCCGTGGACACCTGGACACCATAAACCAACAAGCAAGGAGGAAAGATGAATCAAACGTCTTCATCAGCAAGCCAATATTGATCACCAAATCAATACAGGCATTTAAGCAAGGTTGAGATCATTCATACATTTGGTGTTATACACATGATTTTTCAGGCTCTCTCTTTCCCCTTTTCCACCGAGGCAGTTTGAGTGCTGGTTCGGAGCCAGAGCCTAATTTAGAACCAGTTCTTTCTGTTTCGACCGCAAAAGCACCGGCTCTGAACCAGGAAAAGTGGTTCTTAAGTAGCACCAAAACGTTGCTGGTCTAGACTTTAAGAACAGCTTGTGTCCGGGGCTGTGGGCAGGGCTGTGGGCGGGGCTACTGTTAGGGCATTTGAAAACGTACTTTAAGTATACTAATGTTTATTACACTTTTACTTTACCGCAATATGATACATTATCAGCACACACGATAGTAGGTAGCTACATGCTAAGGCTAAATTTTTTCTGTGTTAATGATAAAATAATGTTATGTTCTTTCTCGATTACAACCTCCGTTTATACGGATCACATGGAGCTGCACGTACATGCTGGATTCACAGCGTTTGGATGCCAATGTAGGTTCACAAAGCCATGAGCATTAACAGTAAAGCAACATCTGCCATTGTTGATGTTGTGTTTGTGTTTGCCGCTGCTGCGTGACGTCAGACTCGGCTCTGTGATGGCTCTCTAGCCGGTGGAAAGGCAAACCGGTTCTTAGAAGGTTCACCAGTGGAACCAACTTTGAACCAGCACCCGGTTCTTTTTGGTGGAAAAGAGGCCTGTCTCCTGCTCTCATGCTGGCCATATTTTTTTTACTACACAAGGCAAGAAAATGAGTGTCACTGTGTTTTTAGTAAAACTACAAAATAACAGAACCTGTCATGGTTAGGCTGAAGCATTGGACTACATTACCCATCAGTCTCGATGCATGTAAACACTGCTGAATAAAACAGAAGCCTATATATAGCTCAGTGAAATTCTTTCTTCACATATCCCAACTTTTGTAGCTGGAGTCAGAGCACTGGGTCAGCCATGATTTAGCACCCCTGGTGCAGAGAGAGTTAAGGGCCTTGCTCAAGGGCCCAACAAAGGCAGCTTGGCAGTGCTGGGGCTTCAACCCCGATCAACAACCCAGAGCCTTAACTGCTTAAGCCATCACTGACTCCTTTTTACACACAAACCCTTAATCTCCTTCCAGGAGGTTTTTAGTAGCTAGAAAAATGATCTGCAGTGCTAGTTTTTTGTGTATGTTTCCTCAGTTAGCTGTATAGTCTGGACTTTATCAGCAATCATTTGAAGACTTTGACAGGAAGGAATTAGTGTTGGGTCTGTGGTGAACTCAGAGTTTGTGCTGACCCATTAGTTCCTCAGGACCTCCCGGTTACACAATTATAAACTGTTGTAGAAAGGACATTATCTACATTTACATTATTTACTGTCCAGTGTCACCCAAATGAGGATGTGGTTCCCTTCTGAGTCTGGTTCCTCTCAAGGTTTCTTCCTCATATCATCTCAGGGAGTTTTCCCTTGTCACCGTCGCTTCAGCTTGCTCATTAGGGATAGGGATAGATACTGTATGTAGTATTTTTTACATTGGAAATTATTTTTTTAATTCATTTTAAACTTATTCATTTATTTATTTTAATTTTTTAGTCGTATTATTTAATCTTATTATATTTATTATTTATTTTTTTTCTCTTCTGTTTCTACACTTCTGTAAAGCTGCTTTGAGACATTGTGAATTGTTAAAAGTGCTATACAAATAAATTGAATTTAGTTTTTTCCATCCAGTGATAAGCGTTATTACTATGGCAATATATCTGTAGCAGGAAAGCCTCCTGAGGACTTCTTTGTACAGCGATTGGAGATTTGCTGCAGTAAAATCATTGTATGTGTGAACGTATGATAAATTCTAAATGATGTGTATGTAGATTTTAATAAGGAACAATCACTGATTGGAAATGATGGTATTTTTAGTGATAGGTTAGAGCTTCCCCATTAATCTGTGCAATGCTTGTGACTGTGATGCATTCGATGTCTGCTGTTTAACACTGACAAATGCTATTAACCCCATGCAGATATATTTTCTCTGCTTTCCATCACAGATTGTTGAACGTGCTTATTTTAAATGGCTCCATCAGTTCCATGTGATTGAACTGAGTAGCATTATGAACACTGAATAAAAGCAAACACTGAGCTTATACCTGTCCTGAGAAACAAACCCATGACTGTATTTCTCACCAGCGCCAACACCCTCCTGAGACTTAACAATTTACATCGTTTACGTTAAAACAGGGGTCCGCAAGCCGCGGCTCCGGAGCCGCAAGTGGCTCTTTCATCCCTCTGCTGCGTCTCCCTGTAGATTTGGAAAATAAATATTTCATTTAAATTTATTTCATTTTCGTTAGTTAGTTTTTAAAAAAAATGAAATTCTAAGATTATGATGCTCTTGTAACATTAAAATAAACCGTGTTTAATTTTTTTGTCGCTCAAAATATGCGTCATAACTGCCGACTTGCGAAAACCGACACACAGAAGCAGAAGCATTTTTGGTTTGCTGCAGCCGGCAAGTTGTCATGAAAATGGAGAGGACTCAATTATACATTGAACATTTTATTTGAAAGTAACCTTCAACCCAGCATCTTTTTTTGTTAAGGTTAGTTCAAACAATATATTTAATAAATAACTAATAACTAATAAATAAAATTCCGTTTACTCGGTAGCAGTTCATTGATTTCATAAATGCAACACACTGCGTTTTTTTCTATACTTTTCCATAAAGGTAAAAAACGATATATGCAGTGTTATCTTCATTTTAGATGGCAAAAGGGTTTTGTGGCTCCCTGTGTTTTTTTTCTGTGGGAAACGGCTCCAAATGGCCCTTTGAGTGTTTAAGGTTGCCGACCCCTGGGTTAAAACCACATGATCACGCTCACTTTACATCAATCAATTTAGAAACTTGTTTAAATTACGTTTAGTATTAGCAATAAAATCACTTTCTTTTTTTATACATAAGATTTTTTCTTAAATCTGACTGATTCATTTTTTTCAGTAAACTTTCTTTCTCTTATCTTGCCTTCTAGCCTATTCCCCTTCCCCTGAGACACTTGTTCTCTGCTCTGAAAACTGCCCCTTACACATCATCTGCTGTAAACCATGCAAGCAGTAACAAAGACCCAGCATTGTGACAACCAGTCTGCCTCGCTGCCTCCTGGAAATAAAAACAGCATGAAAGGCTTGCGTGAAAAGCCCCCTGAACATGTCCACCAAGTGTGTTTTCTGTTTGGAGCTAGTAATACCTGCTATCACCAGAGATCTCCATCATTACTGAGCAGATCATGCACACCGCCTCCTACTCTACTTCAGAAATGTACTTGCAGTCTAGCTGTGAAAAGGTCACTTTCTTTCTTTCTGTACTGCAAAATCTGCCCTGGACTTCAACACTGATGAAAGTAATCATCAGGAATTCAGGCATCATTATACAGTAATCCCTCGCCACTTCGTGGTTCAAGTTTCGCGGTTCAAGTTTCGCGGTTCAAGTTTCGTGGCCTCAGTGCATCAATGATTTTTCAAAAATATTCATTGAAAAATAAAAATAAAAATGGTTTCCCAGGATGCCAGACAAAGAGAGAAACTCTCTCAGAGGCTTTGTACATACCCACGGGCACTCATACAAGGCACGTGATTGGTTCCCGGCATGAGATCTGAGCTGATTGGCTGCGCATCATCGCATCCTCTCCCAGCTTCTTCCCTTGTTGTATCTCGCCACTCTCGTTCACGCTGTCAACTGTTTCTCGCGTATTGTGATCGAAATTAACTTTTCGTTAAGCCCTTACAATGCCTCCTAAGCGCCGTGCCCCTGCGAAAGATTCCTCTAGTGAGCCCAAGAGGAAGAGGAAGATGATGACCATCAGTGAATAGGTCAAACTTAGGGCCAATCCTACTTCAAGGATTTCACCTATCGCAAGGAGTTCCGGTCCCCATTAACCGCGATAAACAAGGGATCACTGTACTGATAGAGCGACGGAGATGCTTTGGAGACGTCTTTGAAGATGACTTCATGACTCATGACTGATTTTTTAAATCTGTTTTTAAATGTCTACTGATGAGGGGGGTTGGGAATCCTATTTGGTAAAAGGACTACACTAAATTCTCAACTCCTACTATAGCTAGTTCTTATTTAACACATGATGATCTCAGCTACAGACAATTGACACCCAATGGTTACAATTCAGGACTGAAATGTTTCAAATGTGTGTTTTTTTCTTTAATAACCAGTAACATAGATTGACCCATTTATATTTGTCAGTTACTGTCACAGTGACCAGTTGGCTCAAGGATTAAGGCTATGGGTTAATGCACAGAAATTACTGATAGGTTACAATGGGGTTCAAATTCTAGGGCCTTCATCACTTCCTAACAAGCTGAGTTATGCAAAGGAAAAAAATATAAATCACTGTCCTATTAGAGACCGAAAAATGCAGATGAGCTGAAGGTCACAAGGCCAACAATTCACTAAAAATGTTTTTTATATTGTTTATAAAGTATTCTATTTTTTTGTTAATTTGTTTGTTAAATGTGAGCCGAAATCATCACAGTTAAAAGAACCAAAGACTTAAACTACTTCAGTCTGTGTGTGCTGAATTTATATAATACACGAGTTTCACTATTTGAGTTGAATTACTGAAATAATTGATCTTTTCCATGCCATTCTAATTCATTGAGATGCACCTGTATATATGTGACAAATAAATGCTTCGTAATGAGGTTCTTCTTCTATGGAGCCAAATATTGAGCCCCTAAGCCAAATGGATTCAAATGGAACAAGGATCTAGGCTCTTATTAGGGTTGTTTTTATAATGAAAATGTTTAGTCAGTTTACAGGTTACGAGATGTTACGCAAGACCTCTGGCCAATTAATTGATCACATAAAAATTGCAGTTTGTCAGATTTTATAATAAAAAAGTTTATCAGGGGGCACTTAGTGGTTAACACGTTCGCCTCACACCTCCAGGGTTGGGGGTTCGATTCCCGCCTCCGCCTTGTGTGTGTGGAGTTTGCATGTTCTCTCCGTGCATCGGGGGTTTCATCCAGGTACTCCAGTTTATTTTATTTCTTTTTTATTTATTTATTTTTATCTATCTATCTATCTATCTATCTATCTATCTATCTATCTATCTATCTATCTATATATATATATATATATATATATATATATATATATATATATATATATATATCTTTTGTGACACAAATATATGCTTTCTATATTCTATATCTATCTATCTTTTATATCTATCACAGTACTTTTATTGGTATAAAATGTTTTTGGTATCTACAGTATATAGTGCAATGCAGTTTAAGTTTTTAATATATTTTTATATATATATATTCCTCAAAATGGATTTTTCCTCATTGGGTTTGTAGCTGGAGAATGTTCACTTAAGTAAGATGTAGAATTTCTTTAGCACTTCAGTGAAAAGGAAAATCAGTGGAATAAAAAATAAAAAATAAACTGCTGACTGCACACTCTCCACTCCTGAGACGCTGTGTGGAAAAACCAAGCAGCTTGAGCTTCAAAACGTAAACTGCATTGCACTATATAGATACCAAAAACATTTTATACCAATAAAAATACTGCATAAAAGTTCAGAAGTCTAGAAACACAGCTGAAAATGAAAGCATATAATTGTGTTGCACTGATAAGGCTTTCTCCACAATAGAAATGATTTCCACATCTTCTTCAGTAAGTGCTGCTATACATCAATTAGTGGTAGTATTTACCAGTTTAATCATCTTGTTCTTGGGAAATAGGTCACTTTATTAGATTTTGTCTGCACCGATTTTAGACAGAAAGAGAACAGAGTTCATGAAATTATGTGTTTAGCCCTGAGCCTAAACATAAACCGCGCTATAGCCGGTTTAGCCATAATAAATGGCCAAAGGGCCGTGTGCACTCTCTCTTAAACTCACTAGATCCTGCACATGCCAACAAGCTTGCAATAAAAACCCCTCAAGTCCAAACACTACAAGGCACAAGCAGGTTTAAGGTTTGTTCATATCGATATCGTATAACCTAATTGGAGGCTTGTTGGATAAAACGTTAGCAGAACCATGTATTGCACACACATTGTATTAATAATAAATATTGCGTATCTGGGATTGGAACAAAAGCAATTACATATGAAAAGCAGATAAGACAAACAGGTTATAATTTGTTATGGGTATAACAGGGGGTTTAAACGGAAGTAGCCCCTGCAGGCTGAGTTTATCGCATCCTGAGCTGTAGCTAAATAACAAAGTCAACTGAAGCCATGCTCTATGCTCTATGCTCCAAGCTCCTATCAGTCATTCTGTACATTAGCACTGTGACCGAAGGCATCTTTTCTTTCTTCTCCAGAGCTGGAATTATTTTATTACTTTCGAGGAAGACCAATGTTTTTTCATCCTGACTGTAAGTTTTAAGTACATGATTAAGTCAACGGTTTTCTGGCTTTCAGACTACACAAGTCATCTGGGTGGACTTCATGCCTTTTTATGAGTAAAATCATCAAAGGTGATGTTTTTTTTTCAATAGCATCTTAACCAATGTTTCCCAAAGTATTGGCCAGGGACCCCAGGAATCTGTTTGGCACAATAACAGGGGGAAGTTGTGGCCTAATGGTTAGAGAGTTTGACTCCTAACCCTAGAGTTATGGGTTCGTGTCTCGGGCCGGCAATACCACGACTGAGGTGCCCTTGAGCAAGGCACCGAACCCCCACCAACAAAAATCACAACTCACATTATAACTGTTATTTTATTTATGGGTCCAAGCACCAAAGTCAACTCAGGCCTAATATGTTCTATTGGTAAATAAGTTTCATCAAGAGAAAAAAAAAAAAAATTCATTATGTGATTTCATTCTGAGGGGGTCAGTGGGATTTATTTTACAGTTAACTCGGCTACAAAACATTTGAGAATCACCGAACTAAACCATTACCTTTAAACAAATTTGAGTCTTAAAGCCAAAAATATGGGCCATTGGAAATGTATACACAAAGCAAAATTAAAATTAAAATTTCTTTACTCCTATGCATTTTAGACCTTCATTCATTCATTCATTCATTCATTTCAAATCAATCCACTGGACTCATTTCAGTTTAATTATTCTAATGTATCTTCAATCTATTTAATTTAATATCTTAAATATTTGTAGATTTCTACAATTGTATTACATTAGTTTTACTAATCAAGCTTAATATAAAATTGAAGACTATTTGGCTTTCACTTACATGTTTGCCTCAATACTTGAACTTTAATCTAAGATTTTATTCTGTATTTAATCATTTCTCCAGCACTGGCTGTGATACCCAACCCAATCCTCTCGACAGTCCACGTTTGCTCTTTCGCCACTTAAACCACACGTACATCAGTTATTCAATATGGATATCTTCATTCAAGCTAGTTTGTAATTGAAAGACAGAAAATAACTGGACCTTAAGAATGGTTCTAAGGACTGGGATGAGTAACACTAGGACAGATATAGTATCATGGCAGAAATACTATTGATGGAATTTTTAATGAAGGAGCATAGAGTGCAAAAGCTTGTTTATTTACACACTTGCAAGTGCATACTAGGGCCTGAGCAATAATTGGTACCAAACCAAAAATTTGAGTGATTAATTAACCTGTGTCCAATTTGATGCAATTTAAAGTACAATGAAAAAACATTCTGGGCTCTAAAGTGGTGCAACTAGCTCAAATTATAGAGGCCGAGAGATAATATAAATATAAATATATACAAATATTTGTGGCGCCTAGCACCTTGATATCTGTAGGGATATTTATTAAAGGCAGGGTCTCCGATTTTTGAGAAATGCTTCACGAAACTGAGTCGGGCCGAAAAATAAATAAAAAACAAAACAAACATGTAGCCAATGAGCAGAAAGGGTCGGGGCTTGTCAATATGCGGCGGACAGAGTGTTCAGTGCGCATGTGTGACATTAGCAGAAAGCGGTTTTAACATTGACATGGAGGTTAAAAACAGAAAGAAAGCGAAGAAAGGCTTACAATAAGGCAAGAAGTAGGACGTGTTAATATAGGATCAGCTTTCCAGCGCTGGAGAGAACTGAAGGAGCAGGAAGTTGGCGCATATTCACAGATTGGAGTTTCCCGAGTCAATAACTTCTGAGCTAAACACTGTTTTGCTTTATTACACAGAACTAATATATGCCGTCCTTTACATGATTATGCTTGTGTCATTTTTGCTTGTTTGTTTATCTACAATCGTATTGTTCTTCCCTTCAGCTATGATAAAGACACAATTCTTTCCATTAGTTGCCTGGGTTACGTATGTATGTATGGGCGGAGCTATCAATACAGGGGTGGAACCCATTTGGGTTAGGGGCGTGTTTGTTTTGGTGATTTTATGTCAACATTGGCTTTCAAAAATCGGAGACCCTGCCTTTAATTTTTATCAGTGCTTTAACAGAAGAGTTCTGAATTATTTCAGTTCTATTCTCTTCAGTTTCTATTCATATAGTATACAGCATATAGTAAATAAACAACCAGACCTTAGTATACAAGTAGAGACGTTCTATCGCCCATACAGAACCTTTTTACTCTAATTGCAAATAATATGAATTTCTATTTTCTATGTATCACTCGGTGAGTCTTTTTCAGGATGTTCACACATATTAATTACTTGTTAACTATAAGACTCGGCATAATGCAAGGGAAAAGAAGAGTGTGAAACCTGCTATCAGCCTCAATCCTAAACAGAGGCGCACCAGGAATCCGCCATCATACAGCGAGGGAAGTATAGAGGTGCACAGAGAGGTACAGAGAACTGCTCAGCTGCTTGGCCACAGGATAGATGTGTATTTGAACACCAGCATGCTTTTGGTAAAGGTCATTTAACACAAAACAACTGCACAGAGTCGAGTATTGAGCAATCGAGCATTTTTTTTCTCCTTTCTCAGACTTTTTTTCCACATAGATATCTCTTTGGTCTTTATATTGGTTTATCCTTTCTTTAACAACAAATGCAGTCTTCACAGGTGAAATTCAGAGTGCAGACCTGAAGTAGATGTTTATTCTATTTATTTATTATTCTATTTATAGCCAAAGTAACAGAGCATACCTGGGCAACAAGAAGCACCTGGCAGTGACGTGTTCCAATATTTTTGATCAGGTAAAAAAGAGTGCATTCAAATGAAAGGTGATGTAAAAAGAAAACTGTATGTGTAGTGTAAATGTAAATCAGGAAACAAAAGCTGAAATTTTAATCGATCCTCTGATTTCTTAAGCACATTTAAACTCAAATGTCTTTTGTATAGCAAAGAAAAGGTAAAAAAAAAAATTGGATGTGCCATATGTTTAAATGTTCCATATGTTTTCTGTAATAAATGGCAGTATTTATGCTTTGCTCCTTTTGGTACTGTATGATGATGTAACTCTGAACCTGATGTAGAAGTTTATAGGGTTTTTAACCCTCTCTGCTCCAGGGTGCTGTATCATGGCGGAACCTGTGCTCTGACCCCAACATTCAAAGTTGGGATAAGCAAAGAAAGAATTTCACTGTGCTGTAATGTATATGTGTAAAATAAACGCTTCTATTAAGCAATAAATATTCAACCTCGTTACTCTCCCATGTTCTATCTCTCTTACCATTCATTCATTTTCTACCGTTTATCCGAACTTCTCAGGTCACGGGGAGCCTGTGCCTATCTCAGGCGTCATTGGGCATCAAGGCTATCTCTTATCAGTTTTTGATAAATCCCAGCATCATAGGATGTGCTTGCTCTGATCACTTAAGGACCAACATTCAGCTTTACAGTGCTGTGGCTTGAAGCCCAATGCTCTGATCAACAGACCAGGAGTCGTAAATGCTTGAGCCACCATGTTTTAGTTCATATATTACTAAAACATTAGCAATATATATTGAAAGAGATATTTCTGATGACAGTGTAAGACCAAATACCCAAGCGGTCACATCCTGGCTAACAGCACAGAAGAAAAGAGCCTACGTTCCAGAAGAATTCTATCAGTACCCTCACTTTAGAGGTCACATTTTATTAAACTTGAACAAAATTGTGTCAAGATTGCATCATAGGCATCACAATGTCTTCTTCACAGTAACTTAAACAAAGCACCGGATGGAAAATAAAGTCGGGTAGTACAGACACCTCAGGGACACCAGATGGTCACTAAGTCCTTTGAAAAGTAAAGACATGGTCATTTTAGCAGGGTCACTGATGTCCATCTGATAGAGTGTGCACCCTGTTCTCATCTCATGAACTCACCCCATCTGGTGCCCGGTGTCTCTAAACTTCCCAATCTGTTTCCGGCCTCCATATTTCAATGTACAGCATAAAACATTAATTGTCTGTTCCAGGCACTGGTTTGGAAAGAATTTGTCCCATTTTGGGACTTTTTGGGACATTTTTTGGGATTTGTGTGTGTTGCTTCAGGTTAATGGGTTCAACCCTTAGTTCAGGTAACAAATTTGGCATATTTTCCCATTCGGGTTTCCTCCGAGCTCTCCAGGTTTCCACACTCCACCCAAAAACATACTAAATTAAAATGCCCATGGGTGTAAGCAAGTGTGAGAAAGTGTGTATCCACCTAAGTGTGTATCAGTATCTTAGTATTTGCAGGATAGGCTCTGGATCCAACACCACCCTGACAAGAACAAAGTGATTACTAGTGTAGTAATGAATGAAGAAAGGAAAAAGGACGGAAAAAAGGAAGGAAGGATAAAATAAATGAATTAATAAACCCATCAATTATGCAATTATGGTGGAAACAGAACTCTATATATACACTCCTGCTAATTCATTCAATAGTCAACCATCTGCGAAAAAGTATCCAGCATCAGAATGAGCAAAAATAATTGCCTGGACTTTTGAACCAGTTTCTGTAAACTTGCACCCACTGTAGTATCAGATTTCTGTTCTTGGCTGACAGAAGAACCTGATGTGGACTTCTGCCATATTACTCCATCCACCTCAAGGTCTGATGTCTTGTGCATCCTGGGACTCTTTTCTGCTCACCACAGTTGTAAGGAGTGATTATTTGAGTTACTCTAGGCTAGAGGTCTTCTCGGGTCTAAAGAAATGTACCCGACCCAAAGTGACCCGAATCACTTTTTACCCGAACCCGACGTGTATAATTTAATTTTTTTTAAAGAAAGACCCGACCCGAGACAAACCCGAAAAAATTACCCGACCCGACCCGACCCGTTGGCAATTTTTTTTAACCCGACTGGACCCGATTGTTGCGTAACTCTACATTAAATAAATAACCGCTAAATAACCACTACATAATGGATTAAAAACTGATTGACAGGTCTGTTTCAACAAAAATTTGCTTACCGCCAGCCACACATCACCAGCCACATGTCGCAAGCGGTCTTGACAAACAAAGGAGAGGTTGGAAAATGACTCGAGTCGATGTACACACACGAGATACAGTAGTCCGGGTCTTCTCGAGTCCGTTCGGTAAAAACACATTCATTTTAAATTAGCCAAGATCCGACGCCGCTATTATTATACCCGACCCATGTCCGAGCCACACGTGAAACTTTTAGTCCCGAATCCGCTCGTGTCTGGGGTCGGACCTCGGGTTTCCAGATCTAAGTGGACCCATGAAGTCCTCAACTCTAGGCTTCCTGTCAGCTAAGACCGAGAATGGTGTACCAGTCCGTGTTAACTCTACAGAATGTTATGTGTGAAAATCCCAAAGGATCTTCAATTTCTGAAAAACCAGCCCATCTAGGACAAGCCCCATTCTGATGTTTGATGTGACCTGCATCTGCATGATTTTATGCATTGCTCTTTGTCCAACGAGTGTATACAGACTATAAACGACGAGTGTAAAAGCCTCCAGGCAAGATGTACAGTTTCCTCTCCATAATGCATATAAAGGCATTTGATTACATTTGTAGCCAAAAATGATGACAGCAGAACAAATCCTTAGCAGGAAATGTGGTCTTTAGCACAAACACAGCGGGGCCTCAGCCACTTTTCTCTACATTAGATTAGTCTGCAATAAGATCTGCACACAGGACAGCGGAATCCCAAAGCGGCTCATCGAGAGAATTTACCTTCGTAACATTACAGGTACAAATGTGCTAAATTATGCAACAATCATAACAGAGCATGTCTGAAAGGAGTATCCCTACCCTGTTAATACATTTCGTTTCTCTTTAAAGGAAGACAAGGTGTGAAAACGAACATCACACAATAGGGTTAAAGCGATAACACGTTCCGATGTGGAGGAGTTTCCACGATGTGGAGGTGTGTGGGTCTTGGCTTTAGCACACAGACGCCGAGTGCAGTTCAGTATGTGGAAGCAGATTGCTGAATATTTAATAAATCTAAAGGAGACAGCTCAGGCCACGCTGACACAACTCCAGCTGACGGAGGGCTGAGAGAGACAGAAAGAAAGGTGAGAACACGGTGAGGATGGAGAGAGAGAGAGCAAGAGAGAGAGAGAGAGAGAGAGAGAGAGAGAGAGAGAGAGAGAGAGAGAGAGAGAGAGAGAGAGAGAGAGAGAGAGAGAGAGAGAGAGAGAGTGGCAGTGTGCCCAAGTCTGGGAAGAGCTTGTGCCTCAGCTTGTGCCTCACAGTTTGCATGTTCTCCCCGTGCCACGGGGGTTTCCTCCAGGTACTCCGGTTTCCTCCCCCGGTCCAAAGACATGCATGGAAGGTTGATTGGCATCTCTGGAAAATTGTCCGTAGTGTGTGATTGCATGAGTGAATGAGAGTGTGTGTGTGTGTGTGTGTGTGTGTGTGCCCTGTGATGGGTTGGCACTCCGTCCAGGGTGTATCCTGCCTTGATGCCCGTGACCCGAGAAGTTCGGATAAGCGGTAGAAAATGAATGAACGAATTTCTGGACGAACTGAATATAATATCCATTCTATTTCATCCATAAATATAAATCCATTCTAAATTGTACCATAAAACTGTTCTAATTTCTGGTAACAATTTAAAAAAAAATCATTACAAACTGACAGGCCACTGCAGATCTGAAGATTTGGTGTAAAACTGTAACATTTTTCACTGTAAAAAGTGTCTTTCTTTAGACTTTCTCCAACAGTAGAGGGGGTGAAACTAATATAAGGGATATCATCCAGATAGACTGCAGTTTAACAGCCAGGAACTTCTGGATCTAGATGTATTGATTCCGTGTGCTTGATAACAGGAAATAAAACGCATCCTGATTTAAAAAAAAAAAAAGAAGAAGAAGAAGAACTTCAGGAAATAGGAAGCAGTGTGTAGTTACAGTATTACAGATCTCTGTTCTCTAGCTGCTTTCATAAGAAGAATGCCTTTAGGAAACTGTGCTGCATTTGAGTTTGATTTAAAACCTGCTAAATTCTTAGGGAGGAAAGAAGGCTTTTCTAAATGCTGGTGCCGAAAAAACAAAAGCGGTATGGACCAGTCACCTTAAAAGGCTGTGGGGACAAAAGATTGCTGCTTGGCAAAGATGGTGAAGAAGAATGGAGAAGGAGAAGAAGAAGGATTTGGCTTTGCCAAGGGTGTGTATTATCAGCAATCAGACAGCTGTGTGAATCCTTCTGTCCGTGAGCCGTAGCTCTCCTTATCTGGGTTCATTCATATGTGTTCAGCAAATGTCCTGCTTTTAACTACCGGGAGCATAAAAAACAATAAACAGACTAAAAAAACCTATAGGCCTCAGACTTGATCCCCAGTTTATTCATTTCATTCTTAGCTTTATCCTGGTCAGGGTCGTGCTGGATCTGGAGTCAGTAACACTGAGGGCGAGGCAGGAATACACCTTGGAAGGTAGACCGGTTCATCACAAGGTACGAGATAGAAAAGAAACACACACATACATCTATACACAAAGGGGGAAACTTATCACAAGCAATCCACCCACTAGCATGTTTTAGAGAGGACAAATTGTAAAACCCATGTAAACATAATGAGAACATGTGAAACACACAATCAGTCACCTGAGCTCAAGACTAATGACTATGCCATGATAAAAAGACACAACATAAACGTGACACGTCTATCTAACTGAACTTTACTGTGCATAAATTGACTGAACTCACTATTGTATTGAGTAGAAAATGACTAAATCCCTTGTTTTTTAAAGCATAGGTGCAGGGTTTTTGTTTGCACGCCTAAATGCCATGACACCTACTGTATAATGCATTGTGAAAATGTCTTCGATTAGGATTCTATCACCTCTGGATACTAGGGTTAGCTTTTTATTGAGATTCGAATCACTAATATACCAAAAACATTTTCACGTGTTCCTTTTACAAACCTGGGTTTTGGTGTGTTATGGAAACTAGCCTAGGTTTTTTTTTTTTTTTTTTTTTTTTAATCATGTCATGCCTTATTTTCTCATCATTTCCTTCTTATAGGGTGACCTGGAGCAAAAAAATCTAAATGTATATAATGCTACAAAGAATAAATCATTCTGACAAGTGAGACATCTCATACAATACTACTGCATCGGTTGCTGGGAATGTATTTTAAAACTCATGCGTGTATGATTTTACTGTACATCTCCAGAGTACATTACATCCTTAGGTGGTAGGAAATGCTATTCATTTATGAACTTCGTTTTAAGCATTTAAGTTGTCAGCACCTTTCAATATGCATGCTTAGAGAATGCCTGTATTGTTCTTAGTTTCGTTTGTACATCCCTTCATTTTCAGTAATTTTGTTATCGTTGACATGCAATCGTCCCAAATAGGAGTGTAGTCCATTATGAGTCAGTGACTCTTCACTGTACAGTCTCAGTTCCTCACTCTTTCACACCAATTTAGCTCAGACAGCTTTTTTGGTGGGGTGCAAGAAAAACAAGCAAAGTTAACACACAGTCTGACAAACATGAGCTCGGGATCTTACCATGGACCCTTGAGCTTTAAGGTGACACAATAAGGTTATTCTTAATTTTTAGGGTTTGTGATTAGATTTCAAGCTCCTCCTTTCATTATACAGCCATTAAAATGTATATTTTTCACATAACAGCCTCTGCAGTAATTTGTAATAGGTTTACACAAGAATGATGCCAACATTTTTAACCATTTATAGTTCGATGTATTGTTATTGGATTGTCCACAAGACTCGGCCTTGATGCCACACATGTTACAGCAGCTTTAAACAGTTATTCCCTTACCCACCTCTCCTCTTTCCTGACTTTTGAAATCAATAATAATAAAACACAGCTTGTCATTTAACCGGTAGCTCAAAACCGTCAAATCTTTTTCTTTGTTAAATAATAATAGCCTGTTTATTTTTGTCTTTAGATCATGTGAGTTCTTGTCATACGAGTCTCACAAAGCTGGTTCTCAAATATAAGAACGTGCAGAATTGACTTGCGTCCTCGTGAAGACCAGTCTTGTCAGGCTACGTTGGAAGAACGTACTTTCATGAACAGGATGACATAGAACACATCTTTGTGAGAACTGAGATGTGCTGCGATCTTTCTTTGCACAGGACCGCCAATAATACTAAAATATTCATTTACTTTGGATAATAGATTTGATATTGAGAATTTGATAAGAGAATTGTAATAGATTAAAATAGTTCAGAGAGAAAAGTTTCTCTTTTCAACAACCACATATATGCTGCAATATAAATCATATAACAATCATTCTTTACAAATGCATATTTAGATTATTATTGTTCAAATGCTTCATCGCAATGACTTCTGGATTCAGTCAATAGATCAAGAACACATCCAGGTGCGAACACAATACTTATGTTCTTGGGAATACAAGAGCTAAAAAAGAGATGCAATGCAGCATAATATGTATGGAAAAACGGCTCCAGTGAACTAGATGTTACGGCCTTTAAAATAGCCCAGTAATGCAAACATCTATGCTACCCCTTACAGACGGGACTACTGTCAATGCTGCTGTTATAGAAAATTAACTAACCTCCTGACCAATCAAACTGAAGAATTCAAAAATGCTGAGGTATAGATTTGTGCAAGTTTATTGTTGTGTAATTTGTTTTTAAAAATATAATGTTAATAATAATAATAATAATAATAATAATAATAATAATAATAATAATAATAATAATAATAATAATAATGGCACTCCATCCAGGGTGTATCCTGCCTTGATGCCCGATGACGCCTGAGATAGGCACAGGCTCCCCGTGACCCGAGGTAGTTCGGATAAGCGGTAGAAAATGAATGAATGAATAATAATAATAATAATAATAATAATAATAATAATAATAATAATAATAATAGTAATAATTAAAAAAATAATAAATAATAATACAAATAAAATAAATCAAATAATAATAATGTATAATGACATTGATGATATTAATAATAATAATAATAATAATAATAATAATAATAATAATAATAATAATAATAATGTACAGCTTTGTCAATGTTCTGCTATAGTTGTAACTGCAGTGTTAAGCCCCGCCCACAGGCGCGCCGAACTGTCCCGTTGCTCTTTTCTGCAGTTCACATCTTTCCGTTTTTATACATTTTCAGCAGTGAATCAATATTTTCCATGCCAATTCGGGTCTACACTGGCTCTGAGATGACCTTGCCTACTGCACTGTGTGACCAGTGAATTTCCGATTTGCTTCACACCCGCATTGTGCCACAGCTTTGTGCCTACAAGCCAATTAAGTGCTTCTAATGATCACTGATTATAATAATGCACTTATTACTTCATCTCGGGGCTTAATAAGACCTGGACTCTGGATGTAGCCTGGATTATTTTTTGTGCATAATGTCAATATCAATACAATCCAAATCTAAAAGCCCCAAAATAGGAGATATAATAAGAGGAATTTTTTATTATTATTATTATTGTACAAAATGCATGAATTCAGTAGTTTGCATGTAAGAATAGTAGAATATTGACTCTCACACAACGCAACCTATGGACTAATTGTGTGGAGTCCAGATGCACGCGCGTAGTCCTAATTAGCGCGAGAGAGCGACCCCTTCTCCTGGACACGCGGGGAAAACGCAAGGTTAAATAAGTCCACGGGTGTGCAAGCTGTTTAACGTAAAGTAGAACGTGCACACATGTACAGACGATTTGCATTAATAATAAATTATTATAATATTAATAATAATACAGTGGCCGTTAGTAGGCCTAACACAGCCGCGTTTGGTAGTGCATTCAAAACAGTGTAGCTATTGAATGCAGCATGGCGCCTGCAAAGAATATACGATTGAACCGAATTATAATCGCCAACGACTGCAGCGAGAATAGACTACACCATGCAATATGCCGAGAATAAATCAGAGCACACAATCGCAGGTCCTCATGTCTGCTCTCTTAATCCTGCCCTAATCCTGTGCACAGGCTGGAATGCATAGTGTCTCCAGAATGCTGGCTAATCTAATTCTTATTCCTATTTATTTTTACATTCACACAATTACACGCCATATACGTGCATGCCACATACATTCGTTTAAACAGCGCGTGCAAAGCGTAAAATGGCACGTGAATTGTGCGTCGCTTGTCTTTAGATGTAGGTGATGGAGCTGAAGGCGATGCTTACACGCCTTGTGTCTGGGCGCCGCTCACGGCCTCACATCAGACATCATTATAAGGCGCAGGATCAATCATGATGAATGGCCGACTTTGAACTTTTGATGCAAGTTATGCAGAATGATAAATAAAACATAAAGGAAGAAACAAAGGAAAGAAATGCACATACTTCCTCACGCTTTGCTGCTGGCTGGTGTAACCTGCTATATGAATGTATGAAAGAACGACTGGGGGAGAAAAAAAAACGGAAATAATGATGCAGGAAATATGTCTGTTTGTTTGTGTTTGTTGTTTGGGTTTCTAATGAAAAAGACAACATGCTGCGCTTCCACTCACCTTGAGCTGTCGTTCCCCTGGTGCTGAAAACGCTTGCTATCAAAGTGGCCACATACCAAATCATAGTACTGTCGCCGACCAGAAATAACAGCTCAGCGTGGCCCTTTCAATATTTTGCACATAGTCGATTTCTGCGCACAGCACCGTTTTCCCGTTATTCATATCATATTCCCGTTCTCTCTCTCTCTCTCTCTCTCTCTCTCTCTCTCTCTTTCTCTCTCTCTTTTTCACTCTCTCTCTTTCTCACTCACTCTCTATCTCTCGTTCTCTTTCCGGCGTCTCCCTTCATTCTTGCCCCTGCCCGCCTTTCTTATGGCATCCTCATCCTCATCATCATCCTCTTCCTCATCCTCCCCCCGGACACCTGCACCAACACACTCGTGGAAGACGGAGACGCTTCTCAAGCGCGACGCGAAACCCAGTGCGGGAATTCAGACGGCGGCTCCGCCCACGCGGCGCTCTTATTCGCTACTATTGCGACACTGGAGTTGGAAATGCAGCAGCAGACCACGCCACTGTTACCTTTTGATTGGCTGAGGCGGCCAGAAGTCGGTTAGTGTATTGGTTAATTGTGTGCGTAATACAGAACACGGTTACTAACTCAAGGTGAGTTGGAGCGTGCTGATGTTGTGTAGTGTTGTGTAGTGTGCTGTGGTGCAACCGCAGTATCATGCGCACAGATGAGCCGCGCGTCCACAGCTTTCTAGTTGTGATCAGCTCTGGCACTGTAAATATAAACCGATCATGGTGTGGAGAAAAAGTTCCCATGCTTGCTTTGTATATCATGGTGCGTTACTGGTATCATCACCAAACTTTTAGCTGGTGTTCACTGGTATGTTTTAAACACGTATTTGTAGGGATATATGTTAATAATGTTTCTGATGCATGTTTGCCTCGAACACTTGCCTATAGATTAGAAAATACTTTATATATATAAAGATTCTAGATTCTAGAGTCAATCCCAGAGGAGACAAGGTGGGGGACATCATGGATGGGATGCCAATACACAGAGACACATACACATCATTAACATTCATTCATTCATTCATTCATCTTCTACCGCTTATACAAGCTAACAGAGATTCTATCATGAAGTAAAAAAAAAAAAATAGCTGCATACATCTTATCCAGGGAACACACTGGGTGTGAAGTGGGAATACCCTCTGGGATGTCAGTCCATCATAATGACACTATACACAAAAAAGACACAGTCAGATTACCAGCATGTTTTAGAGATGTGGGATAAAAACAGAGAAACTGGAGGAAACCCATAGGGAGAAATTTTAACACAGCAGTCTGGAACCAGAAACACAGGAGCTGTGAGGCTGCAGCTTTAACTGTTGTGCCAACACAGAAATATTAGTTGTTAATTATTTTGCACCCCAACAATAATCTAAAGCAAACCAAGATGTGTGAAAACAGACAATATTAAACTAGAAAAAAAATGACCATGCATGTTTCCTCACACACAGACAACGATATTAACCCCCTGGAGAACACAGAATACAACTTCATTTTATATGCACCTTCTTCATGCACAGGGAAAACAGCAGGCAAACATATTTTCTGTAAAGTGAGTATTAAAAAAAGAATGACATAATTGAATTCCTAAAAGATTATTGTAGAAAGAGCTGTTGAATGATTGGCATCCCTAAATTGGCTGTAGGGTGTGAATGGGTGTTTGTATGAGTGCGTGCATCCTGGGATCTATCAGATGGTAGATAAGCGCTACAGTGGATAGTGGTTGGTACTTCGTACTACGATATTGATCCTTTGTGTTTATTTTACTTCTGGCGTTTTCCCTTTTTGCACTACAGTCACAAATGTCAAGCCGATGTATTATTTCCTGACACAGTTGTGCTCTGCATTGTATGAGTCCCACAGAGATGCAGAAGTTCCCATGAGAAACGACTTATCAAAAGATAATGAATGCACAGAAAAGCGTAATGGACAGTGATAAACTGCACTCAGTGACACTTTTTTCCACAAGGGAATTCAAAGCTCTGCACGGTGTCATCTGCACATCACATTCATCATTTTTAATTAGATGTAATTCATCCAGTGTAATTAGAAGTAACACAAAGCATAGGGTAATTATAAGTGTAATCGCACCTCAGGGGTGGTGGTCTTGGTTCCTGCCTCTGCCCTGTGTGTCTGGAGTTTGCTATGGAGTTTTCCCCATGCTTTGGTGGTTTCCTCTGAGTACTCCAGTTTCCACCAATAGTTTAAAGATAGAACTAGCACCCTACTGTATGCAGGGTGTCCCTCGCCTTGTGCCCTGGGGTAGTCTCCTGGCTCCTTGTCATTCTGAGCAGGATAAGCAGTTCAGAAAAAGGATGGACAAGATCACCTGGACAGCACCACTGCAGCAAAGTATTGTGGGAGTCTGTTTCTGAATCAGCTTTGTAGTCGGACCTTCATCAGCGAACATTCGAAGACTTCGGCAGGAATGAATTAGTGTTGGGTCTGTGGTGAACTCTGAAATTGCGCTGACCCATTAAGTCCTCAAGAGCTCTTTAGATTAGATTAGATTAGATTAGATTAGATTAGATTAGAGTAGATTAGATTCAACTTTATTGTCATTACACATGTACAAGTACAAGGCAACGAAATGCAGTTTGGAAATGCACAATCATCCGCCTCTGGTCTTACTGGATTCGTCTGTTGTTCTGTCTGCCTGGAGTTTGTGGCATCCATCTACCTTGATAGCTTTGTCGGGTACGCCGTCACTGAGCTATGTTTCAGTGAAAACCATGACATTACAGTCCATAAGTCTCTTACTGTTTTTTAGGCAAAGTCATATGTCATTCATTTTATTCACCAGGGACCGCACATTATTGAGGAAAATGCTGGGTAAGGAGGGTCGGTGTGGTGTTAGCTTTAGCCTAGCTTTTATCCCTCAGTGTTTCCCTTGCCTTCGTTTATGGTCTCGATGCCATCTGCCCGGCCGGGAAGAGTGCATAAACTCTGGTGTTCTTGATATCTCAGTGGTGAGTCGAGTATTGGTGATAATACTGTCGGAGTGGAGTAGGCCGATATCCAAAAGTTCCTTTTTGGTGTATGATATTAAAGGGAAACTGTTCTGTATGAACAGACTCGAAATGAGCAGAAAGATTATTGCAAAATCTGACACTGAGCCTTGGTCATCTTGGATGCTTAATTCCTAAAATTAAGATGCTCAACTACAAAATGTTGTAGAAAGGACATTATTTACATTCACATTATTTACTGTCCAGTGTCACCAAAATGAGGATGTGGTTCCCTTCTGAGTCTGGTTCCTCTCAAGGTTTCTTACTCATATCATCTCAGGGAGTTTTTCCTTTCCACCGTAGACTCAGGCTTGCTCATTAGGGATACATTTTAGAGATTTACAGTAACTTTGAACTTAAAAATTTTATTCTGTTTCTATACTTATGTAAAGCTGCTTTGAGACAATGTGTATTGAATTGAATTGAATTGTTTGGGTTTTTTTTTTTTGTTTGTTTTAAATACAAGTCACTAAATTTCTTGTCAGGGCTACTGAGCCTTGAAGAGGTTTGATTTGTGTTTAACATAACAACAATCATGTGTTACATACTCAGTTCTACTGCACAAAATCCAGGTAGTATGTAGAAAATGGGAGAACGTGATGGTTCAGTGGTTAAAGCTTTGGGTTACTGATCAGAAGGTCAGGGTTCAAGCTGCTGAGACATCAACATTGGGTCCTTGAGCAAGGCCCTTAACCTCACCTGCTCCAGGCGTGCGGCACTGCGCTCTGACACTAGGCTCATAATGACCTGGGATATGCGAAAACTTAAAGCATTTCACTGCATGTCGTACGTGTATGTGACAAATATAATTTGAAAATAACTAGCGCCATACACACTTGCGCATAGCTCTATAAACATCCCATCATGCTGCCCTGATAATTGACCCCAACAAATACACTCATACATGTGCATGTCATTTAGAGCAGCTGTCTTCAAAACCTACTGTCATTTAGTCCCTTTGTTTTGGAATAATATAACATGTACATTTAGTCCTTTAGCTTGGATCTAGTGCCAACAATGTAGGCCAATCAAACTTCAGAAGTTCAGTTTGGTTCATGATTTGGGATGTTCTAAAATTCATATTTCACAGACAAAGATTGTGATATTTGGGGAAATTATTTATGGGCTCTAACTTTAATTGTTTATATTAATCTGTAGTTTTAAATAAAAAATCTAATTTGCATTTAAGACAAAACACATGTATTCTGTTTAGGAATTTAAAAAGAAAAAACAAACAGTTAAAGAGTATGTATAACTTGGTCAGCGTCGGGTTGGAAAAAAAAACTGGACACTGGAATTATGTCCTTGCTAAAGTAAAACTAAGATAGGAGTAAAAGTAGGTCAAATTAATGTATATGATACACACACAATGGAATATAAAATGTAGATAAAATGTCTCTACACTGCTGTTGTGTATTTAATAGTATTAATACTGTCGTGTATTATTTTTTGTGTAATGGACAACAAGAAATATTTTAGGGGTGTGTGTCTAATTGACAATCAACATTAAATCTGTTGTTCAAAATGTCTCATCAATGAAATTATTTTGATTAACCCCCAAAAATACCAGTTTCGGTAAGCTTTTCTTCACATATTTTTGGTTTCATCTGGCTGCTGAAGCCATGGTTTACAAATATACAATGGAACAGAACAGTGACATCACCAAGAACAAGAGATCTACAGCATCATTAAAGGAGCTACATGAATATCTGACAGGTACTGAGGTCCCTCTGAATAAAACAACAATCCCTTATATTTTCACAAATCTGGGTTATGGGGTAAGATGATGAAATGGAGACCCTTTGTCACAAAAAACATCCAAGCTTAAGTAAATTACATTAATACCTCGTGCATTAGCGTTTCGGGATTTGCAAAACTTTCATTGAACCTAACTAATTTGCATCCATGATTTTTTCACAGAACTGCGAAATTTGCAAAATCCCCGAAAAACCCTACAGAAGTGTTTACGTTTAATTTTAAGTTTTCACATTTTTAAGTGTAAGAAAAAATTTGTTAATGAAAACAATTTTTTTTGGGGGGGGGGGGGTGTTAAAGACATACAAGAGATCAGTTAAGAAATTCCTTCGAATAAACTTCGCTTTTCTATGGAAACGTTCCTTTAAAGTACTGTACTGATGCGCTACCCATTCGCAAAGTTTATTCTCTTTGGAACATTAATGGTTACATAATTATTAGAAAATACTCAGTTAATTACTATTTTGTAATAATAAATGTTGAATTTACGTATCCTTTCTATTCCATTTGGCCCAACAATGTCCCCATTAGTTCATTTCTGGCCAAAAGGAATAGAGAGAACACACATGAGACAAAGTAATAAAAGTGAGAATAAACGGTTATAACGATAAGATGCATGTAAGAAACCATCGCCTCCTTTAAAAGCAAGGCCTCATAGTGTACTCTCATTGAATAGGATACAGTATGATAAGCACGCAGTATAGAGTAAACTAAATAATGATAGAGAATATTAAAGAAGTGGACCAGAAAATAGATTATTTACAGTATGAAACCTAGAGCAGGCCTACTCATGAAGCTTCCCAAGCTTCAGAGTGAAATTAAGTAAAAGCTATGGGCTTCACAAAGCAGAGATGATCTTGACTGCCGATAGACCAATCCTCATCTGAATCCAGTCTTGCTGATTTCTTTTAAATATAGATTGAAAAAGTATTTATTTATTTATTTATTTAGTTTAGACAGATTGTGTGAGCTAGTCTGGGCCAATGTAGGGTGAAGAAGAGATTTTCCTGCATCATAAATTGGGGATGTGGTAGCATAGTGGTTAAGGTGTTGGACAAATCATAGGAACGTTGTGAGTTCAAATCCCTGGACCTCCAAGATGCAACTGCTAGACCCTTGAGCAAGGCCCCTAACCCTCAACTGCTCAGTTATAAATATGAGATAAATATAAACCGCTCTAGGTAAAGGCTGTAAATACATACTGGTGAATTTTATTTTAAAACCTTGGAGTCTGCTTTTAAGGTGAAAATAATAAACTACTAGTTTAGGGGTGTGCATACTTATGTACCTAAGTTTGATTAAAAAAGTAATTAAAAAAAAATGTTACTTTTAAGGTTTCGGATTTTTCTGATCTGTTTATTTGCAGTACATCTACAAGTCAAACACATGCCTGCATGCCTACACACACACACAAACACACACACACACACACACACACACACACACACACACACACACACACACACACACACACACACACACACACGATGCATAAGACGCATATGTGTATTAAGTAATGCAATACATATATCAGAAGCTCTAATAAGATTTTCATGTAGTTACCTAGCATGTCTCCAGTGCACAGATTTCCGTCATTTTTGCCAAAGGGATGCTGGGCTCATCCTTTTGTCCTTTTCCTTCTGTAAAATCTTAGATGAAAGTAAACATCCAACATCCTAATTCTGCTGCTTTTGAAGCTCAAGTCCTTGGCACTTTCCTTTTCTTAGTAGGAACACAGAGCTGAAAGATGATGCCAGGGAAAAAACTACAGCAAATCACATGCAGAAAGTGTTTTTTTTTTCTAAATCATTTTGAAACCATCTGTAAACATTTAACCATGAGCTTGATTTGTGTTTATCTAAAACAAAATGTGTTAGTACATGAGCAAAGGAAGAAGTTCGATGGAATGGTAGGGCTTTAATTTGGCTTTTCATTTGCAAATCTTGGTCAGAATCCAAAGCATGAATCCAGATTATAAGCAGACACTGTCATCAACGACAAGTCCAAAAACATGCAAAAACTAGGTCAAAATCAGAAAAGACTAGAGCTAAGAGTAAACAAGATTTAAATCATAAAGTGTACACTGAAACAATGAAACACTCCATGACTTACTGTAATGAAATTCAATCTATCTATCTATCTATCTATCTATCTATCTATCTATCTATCTATCTATCTATCTATCTATCTATCTATCTATCTATCTACAATTGAGACTATGAAATGGTTATTATTTAAATAAACTCTAGTTAAGAGTTTATTTAAATAATAACCATTTCATAGTCTTAAAAATCTAAAAGAAATAAAAACCACAAATACCTATACAGCATTCGCCCTCATTTAGAGTGCCTTGCATTTACACAGCTGACTAATTAATGGGGTCCAGGGGTCCAGAAGGGTCATCACATGGTAGTCCTGGGAATCAAACACAAAGCATTCTGATTAGTAATCCAACGTCTTAACCACTGAGTTACTTCGTCCAAACAAGCTCAGTATTCTCTGAAAATCCTTAATGGCATTAAATAGTTTAATAATGTAAAATGGCACGTTTACCTTCCTCACAACGAAGTCCAAAATAATGCAGCTATAGGCCCAAGAAAGATATAAACCAAACAACACCAGGTAGAGGTGAATTAGGCTCCTTTAATGCCCAGTGCATGAAATTTGCTGTGTATGTTTTGACCATTTACAGTCAAAATGGACTGTTTCATTTAAAAAAAAATGACACGTTTGTCCAGTGTGAACAACCTTACAACCCATCAATAACAAGGCCGTTCACACGGGACGTCACGAGAGAAATGAGAAAAGCAGAAATGTTCCCTTCCTGGCATGTAAAGTTTTAATCAGGTGAGGTGTTTATTCATTATGAAGTGTGTAATTTGTTTTAACAAAACAGATAATAACGAAAAAGTATCAAATAAAAATATAGGAAACATAATATAAGATATTAAGCATGTTTTATTTGTTAAATTTGCATAATAATATAGTAATGGCCGAATTGCGATGAATTAGCTTTGATTAGCTTGTGTAGTTATCATCTTTAGCTAGATTACACCATATTATCCAACATATTTATTTCTTTATTTTTTTATTTTTTTATTTTTTATTTATTTTGGGCAGTATGAGTATTAAATGTAATACAAAAAGCAGCATTGTACTACAAATGCCTAATTACTCGATAAAGATTGTTGGGATTTCTGATTAGATTGCATCTAAATCATTCCAATAAAGTAATTCCTAATGCTTCTCAGTGCATACATAAAATAAACATAATGTACATAATGTTCAGAAACATTATGGCATTGTATATTTAAAATATCTTCAAAAGTACTTAAATGGGGCAAATCGATGTCAAATCGCTTTAACGCACTTTAGTGAAGTGAAATCTATTTAACCAGGTCAGCTTGCTGTTCACAGGTGACCTGATACTACTGCACGCAAGGGCTCCATCAGTTCAGCGACAGAGAAAATCCTCTGTTACCAGGCAACCAAACACACCATGAAACATAGTGAAGGAAAAGGGTATGAACTGCCTCCTGAAATGGTGGTATGATGGAACAAACCATATGGTACAGCAAATTGACATTAGTTGCAATTGAGAGGCGAACATAAGATACTAGAGCAAAAGAAACCTCCAATAAATCTTGTGTAGCACAAATTCAAACATCTCAGTGGAATTACTACAGGCCACAACATATACCTAATTTTCTTGACCCCCAAAAACAACCTAATAGAAACAGACAGGGAGAAAAATGGCCAAATATTTATAATTAAATCTATAATCCACTTTGTCCTGTAATGATGCATCTCGTAACAGCACCACATAATAGGCCAGCTGTGTTAATAAGACTGTCCAGCAGTGTTCACAATCTTAACAGCATGGATCAAGCAGTTGCTATACAGTAGCTGCATTATCAACATTTCAGCAGTATAGCCTGATATGTACAAAGCTGATGATTGGTTCATTATTTTCCATTAATAGCAGCCATTAATACCACCATTGTGGTTAATGATTCATATGAATAGACACTTCAAGCATTTGTAGTTTTGCGTAAGTTTTCCTATTTGCTATCTGATATCACACCAATTTCTGGTCTCTGAGATGCCCCAAGTGCTTGTTCACAAGCATTTAACATTTGAAGCTGTTATCGTCAACCATTTAAATTGTGTAAGGTTATCACAACAAGGGTAAAAGCAAATGTCTCACACTGAAAGCCGACAGTGTATCGAATAATCTTATATCAGACTTGTTTATAAGTGATTTATTTATAATGATTGAAAATGTCTGATAAATTGATTTTAAACATAAGCGAACTGGTATAAAAAAAAAAAAAAAGGTTAACCTGCAAAACATCCTAACAACACCCCTACATCCAAAGACCCACCCACACAAAAGAAGATGAAGGTATAATCTGGCAAGGAATATTTGTTAAAATCTTTGTATATATCAAAACTCAAAAGTGTGGGGGCACGGTGGCTTAGTGGTTAGCACGTTCGCCACACACCTCCAGGGTTGGGGGTTTGATTCCTGCCTCCGCTTTGTATGTGTTGAGTTTGCATGTTCTCCCCGTGCCTCGGGGGTTTCCTCCGGGTACTCCGGTTTCCTCCCCCGGTCCAAAGACATGCATGGTATGTAGGTTGATTGGCATCTCTGGAAAATTGTCCGTAGTGTGTGATTGTGTGAATGAATGAGAGTGTGTGTGTGCCCTGCGATGGGTTGGCAGTCCGTACAGGGTATATCCTGCCTCGATGCACGATGACAGGCTCCTTGTGACCCGAGAAGTTCGGATAACCAGTAGAAAATGAATGAATGAATGAATGAAAACTCAAAAGTTAAAACGTCTATCTTATGTTTTAGGGTGGTTAGATAAAAACCCTTTCTCAGATCAAAATTAATCCACGTACTGTATGTATAAATCTCCCCAAAAAATGTAGGCATCTGTGTTATGGAAGCAAGGTAGAACTTTATCACCTTATGAACCCCATACCCATGGTGAAGCATGGTGGTTGAAGCATCATGCTTTGGGGCTGCTTCTCTTTAGCTGAAACTGGAGCTTTAGTCAAGACAGAGGGACATGGGTAACTTTAACAACTATTTTGGCACAAAAGCCAGCAGAAGATGTTAGACAGCAGAAGATTAAGAAAAAAATTAACTTCTTGTGCAACAATCCAAAAACACAAATCGACAAAGGAATACAGTAACTTCAGATGATTGGGGGTTAAACAGTGCTTTCTTTTTACTCCTAAAACATTTATATTTTTTTTCACTTGAATTCAGTATTGGATTTAGGATCTAACAATTTCTTTTAGTTTCAACTTTTGCATGAATAAAACCTACAATTTTAACAGGAGCGCGTGAACCTTTTTTCATATCCATTGTTGACACCATTCCTTTCCGTCTCTGTCACTCATTTGTGATTTTTGATTGCTTTACAGATACCCTGCCATCATAATGTATACTCCAGATCACAGCCACTTAAGTACTGTCAGTAATGCTTGGCACATAGTACAGTCTGGGTCATGTGTTGTGAACCTGAATCTGATCTGCATGGTACACGCAGGTTTAATAAGTACTTTTAATGGGTTTGCCACTCATCAGCTTTAACCTTCGCATTTTTAAGAGTGCAATCATGCATTCTCAACAGTCTTTAGCATATGTTATTGTGCCTTCTGACTCCCAGCGTGCAATATGTATTACTGCTGAAGAGACATGTTGCAGTGTCAGCACATCTACATTCATTAAACCACGAGGGAGAATAAAATTAAAGGACAGAAAGCAGTTTTTTTATTTGTCATATATACAGATATATAATAGGACAAAAAAGTCACTAACATTTTTTAACCAATAGCAGGAAGACGTAGCTGTTTGTTTTTTTTTTTTTGGATGGCTAGATGGAAGCCATTCCTCATAATAAAAATGCATCAACTACAACCATGTAGGGAAATGTCTTACAGGATGACGAGGTAAAAACTAATATAGAACTTTTTTAAATCATCCAAAAAGATATCTTTGGCTCTTCACACAAAGAACCCATATCCATAGTGAAATATGGTGGAGGCAGCATCATGCTGTGGGGCTGCTGCTATTCAGCTGGGACTGAACCTCTAATCAAGACTGCAGTAATATCGGGTCACTTCAAAATCTAATTTATTTTGGCACAAACCTATAGGCATTTATACATTATAGGACAGCAACATGTTTTCTTCACATATCCCAGCTTGCCTAGAATTAGCAGAGAGTGTTTAAGGAACCCACGCCTCAGATAACACTCAAACCCAGAATCTCTGGCTTAGGAGGCCAGTGCTTTATCCAGTTTCCTATTTGTGGAATTGACAGTATATGGTGAGGGATGTGACCATAGATAGTGGGGGATGTGGAAGTTTAGTGGTTAAAGCGATGGACCACTGATCAGAAAGTTGTTAGTTTGAATCCCAAATAATGACAAGAGACAATACATGCAATTTATCGTTAATCTTATCACTGATAATGATTATTATTTTCCAAAAACAGCATGCCCCTGAAGTGTTTTTATTCCTCTAATATTGCAGTCATACCAACAGTTACTTTCACTATTTAATATTATTTAAAGAATGATACATCTGAACATTCTTATTGCGAATTACAGCAGATTAGCAGATTATGTAGATAAAGCACTAATATTTAAGCACACACATATATATATATATATATATATATACGTATAGATGTAGATATATATATGTGTGAGTATATATATATATATATATATATATATATATATATATATATATATATATATATATATATATATATATATATATATATATATATATAAACAGAAAAGAGAGTCTTTTGCTTTAGCTTCTTACACGGAGGGTGAATATGATAATATGAAAAAAAAATGGTTTGGGTTAACAAATAACACCATCTGCTGGTGAAATTCAGGACATTTGGATCTGTAACGGTTAATAAAACAACTTAAGGCTATATAATATGTAGACATGAATATTTATATATTTAAGCATATTATATACTGTTTTTTTGACACTTCAGAAACTCTAATCAGGTCACATAAGCTCAATAATTAAAGCATATTAGAAAGCATATTGTCATAGAATTTACTTTGAAATTCGCCTTAAAATTATTCATTCATTCATTTTCTACCGCTTGTCCGAACTTCTCAGGCGTCATCGGGCATCAAGGCAGGACTGCCTTAAAATTAGATTTTGTTTAATTAATTATTAGTATACAATATTATAATAATATCTAGTACAAACTGCAGTCGTGCCTGAATGATATATGTACTCAAAATGAAAAGTAATATATATCATCATAACATTGGCAGTTAAACTTGTAGCATTACGCAGTACCTTGCTCAGGTAGTCCAGCTCCTATAGGATGAAATAAAATAAAAATAAATAAAGTGTGTGTGTGTGTGTGTGTGTGTGTGTGTGTGTGTGTGTGTGTGTGTGTGTGTGTGCATGTATGTGTGAATATACAGTATGTATATACACACCTACATATACATACATGTGTATATGCATGTGTGATATGCATGCATGTCTGTGTGTGTGTGTGTGTGTGTGTGTGTGTGTGTGTGTGTGTGTGTGTGTGTGTGTGTGTGTGCATATACGTGTCTGTGTGTGTATACATATATACATGTGTTCATGCATGTCTGTGTGTGTGTGTGTGTGTGTGTGTGTGTGTGTGTGTGTGTGTGTGTGTGTGTGTGTGTGTGTGTGTGTGTGCATATACGTGTCTGTGTGTGTGTGTGTGTGTGTGTGTGTGTGTGTGTGTGTGCATATACGTGTCTGTGTGTGTGTACATATATACATATGTACATGCGTGTATGTCTGTGTGTGTGTCTGTGTGTGTACATATATACACATGTACATGCATGTATGTCTGTGTATGTGTGTACATATATACATGTGTATATGCATGTATGTGTGTATGTGCATATATACATCTGTATATGCATGTCTGTGTGTGTCTGTGTGTACATATATACGTATATGTTAATGCATGTAAGTGTGTGTGTGTGTATACATATATACATGTGTATATGCATGTATGTCTCTGTGTGTGTACATATATACATATGTACATGCATATATGTCTGTGTGTGTCTCTGTGTGTGTACATAGGCTATACTATACACATGCATGTATGTCTGTGTGTGTGTGTACATATACATATGTATATGCATGTGTCTGTGTGTACATATACATATGTACATGCATGTATGTCTGTGTGTGTGTACATATACGTGTGTGTACATATATACATGTGTATCTGCATGTATGTCTGTGTTTGTGTGTGTGTGTGTGTGTGTCTTTGTGTGTATATATACACCTCGTACACATGGTACTGATATTATCTTTTTTTTTATTTTATTATATCGTACTTAATTCAGGCTTAAAATCCCCGGCTCCCTATTGGTCACATTAGGGCACCTATATGTCAAAGTCATTATTTACTAAATACTAAAATACTAAATTATTAAATACCGCATGTAGTTCATTCTATAGCCGATATCCGCAGGCACGCGCAGCACAAACCGGAAGTGAACCGTCTGCCACCTCTTTCGCAAGAACGGATTTGTCACCATGGCAACTGCGCGGCGGCAGCATCCTCCTGCTCGTCCACCCTGCGCGCGGACAGCTGAGCTAAGCTAAATGTGCTTCCAAAATGGCGACGGGACGTCAAACATTTGTAACGGCGCTCTTCTACTCGCTTTGTAAGTACTCTTTTCTTAACGAAGTGTTCTCGTGAAGGGTATTACGGAGGGGTATTATGTGTGTAGACGTTAGAATACGAAGCTGTGTGACAGGCTGGGGGTAGCTTAGCATAGGCTACCTTCTCTTAGCTAGAACGTCAGTCTTATTCTAACCGAATCATCATATCAGATCATATTTCATGTTCATCTGATCGAGAGAGTCAGAATGTGGATATGAATGGATGTGAAGGCTTGTTGTAAATGTCAGTGTTAGAAAATAGTGTTAGAAAAAGTCTGATATTTGACCCTGAGCCCACAGTAACATTACACTGGTCCTTATACATGCAGTTGTCTTTACATTCATTACACATACTGTACATGATACAGACAGGATCTGCCAAGCTGGGAAAGAGAGCAATACCAGAATAGGGATATGAATCAGAATCAGAATCAGCATCAGGTTTATTGGCCAAGTGTGTTGACACCCACACACACCCACACACACACACACACACACACACACACACACACACACACACACACACGCACACAAAAGGAATTTGGTTCCTTGCTATTTGTGACTCTCAAAAGTACAGACATAAATAACACTATACTATGAATACAGAATATATGACTGATCAGTTATGTACATAAAGTGTGAGAAGTGCACGGTAGTGCAAATAACTGTATTGTGCAATATTATGCTTTATTGTACAATATATACAGCAGCAGTAGTGTGTGTGACGTTTAAGGATGATGTGATGACTGACGGTTCTGATAATGCAGTACTTATAGATATGAAGCCGAGAATATAATCATGGTGAGTTGTTAATCAGGGTGATTGACTGGGGAAAGAAACTGTTCCTGTTTCTGGCAGTTTTTAAAAGCAAAGCTCTGTAGCGCCTGCCAGAATCGAGGAGCTGAAAGAGGTTGTGTCCAGGGTGTGAAGGGTCGGTAGTGTCGTCATGTTTTCAGTGTGCCTCTCAAATGAGAACGTTCAACTTTAACACAGTTGCAAATTTTTAAAAAGGGGGGTTTAAAAGAAAAAGAAATGGAAAGGGAAAAAAACTGTTGTAAATAAGCAAATGCTAATCAGTTCGTTCTAACTTTTATTTTCATGCTGAAAGGGCAGCTTGGCATAGTGTGTGTGTGTGTGTGTATGTGTGTGTGTGTGTGTGTGTGTGTGTGTGTGTGTGTGTGTGTGTGTGTGTGTTTGTGTGTGTGTTTTGAATATAAAACTGTTCTACAGCTCTTCAGTTAGGTTGTGAAGTTCCTAAAATGTTGTATGTTGGATGTTTCTACCTGGGAACAACAATATTTTACTTGTTTAAAAAGCACTGAAAATATCTTAAGTTTCCCCACACTGAGATTGCAGGAATTATGAAAACATTCGGCATCAGATGTTTATGATATTTTTCAGCTAATGAAATCCAGAGACTTTTTCCTGCCCCCCGCCCTGCTGTGTGGAAGGCATCGCAATAAATCTCAAGGGTTTTAGTCCACATATACTGTGGAAAGAAAGAGTGCATGTATTCCCTTTACATCACAGCTTGACAAATATATTCGGTTAAAAGTCTGAGGTGAATCACTGAAAATCAGTATTATAATGTTAAAGCATTATATTTGCCACAGTTCCCGTTAGTACCTGACCTTTTGTCCTTCTTTTTCTGGAAGCTTTTTTAGAAAAATAATCCCTCTTCCATAAAGAAGGTAGCAAGTAAGCCTTCCTTAATGTGGATGAGCGATGCACAAGCACAGGAAAGCCAGTGCAATGCTTTATGAAAGGACATAACGCAGTGTATCGTGTGGCCTTTCTAACAGCTCGGTGTCAGCAGCGGATGTAAAAATAGCCAGAGATTCATGGCTGATGGGAAAGTCCAGCGAACGTCAGCTGAGACCTTCGAGTGCCATCAGTTACAGCTGGGATAACATGACTGTTTGTCTTGGCTTAGTATGGACTTGGCCTTTATAGGGTTGTTAGGGTTTTTTTTTTTTAAAGGAACAAGGAGGTTAGACACAAAGTTTTATATGTATTGTTTGTGCCAGTATTGAGCAAGGACTATTAGCATCAAAAAACACTTTGTTGTAATTAAAGTAAATAAGGTATAAATTCATGATTCTTTTTTTTTTTTTGTCGTACACAGTTCTATACAGATTAGAACTTGGAGTGAAATGAAAACTCTGCCATTCTTCTTTGTAATGTCCATTAAAAACATTAGAATAGAATTAGAATTCCATTAGAATAGAATATGATGTGCAGGTCATCTGTGAAACTATTTTACATGTTAACATAATGAAAAGACATTCTTTTTATATTCACACTCTCTGGTGTCACCAGTATATATTTTTATATTCACACTCTCTGGTGTCACCAGCCATCATGGTTTCTTCCTCATACCATCTCAGGGTGTTTTACCTTTCTGTACATACATATTTTAAAGGTACATAAATATTTGATGTTCTGTAAAGCTGCTTTGAGACAATTTCATTTGTTAAATAAATAAATCTATAAATAAAATTGAATTGAATAGGTTGGTGAAACGTCCCCTGATACAAAGCACCGTAATTGTTTATCAGCCCAATGACAATATGTATTAATTAAAGAAGAACACGTCCTAATTTCTAGCCATGTACAGTTATGTGTAATGTTGAGGAACATCAGCATAACAACCTACTTCCTGTTTTCATTTATGTTATAAACAGTTGTTTCTTCACCAGCACATCTCTCTGGAAAAATGTCACCATCGCTCTCATCACACACTTTAAAAAAAAAAAGCGTCTGCTGTCCAAGTCCCTGTGTAAGCTGTTACCATAGAAACAAAATCATATTAGAAATTGAAAGCATTAATATAAACCTCAGATTTGTGCTGTAGCTGGAGTTCATCTCAGAGCTGCTTTTTGAAAAGGAGCCAACACTTTCTGACCAATTTAGAAGAATATACAGTTTATTCCAAACAATTGTAATGATAAATATTAATCCAGTAGAAGAATTAGTCTAGTGAGTCACGTAGCATAACGTTAATGCGAGTATGTTAATTTGGCTCTATAAAAAAATGCAGCAAAGCAGAAGAAATGCTTTAAAGAGTCTTTAATAAGCGTGCAAACAAATGGATACACACAAACTGCTAACAATAAGAGTTTGTCAACACGTTCGACCAAATAAACCTGATTCTGATTAAATATGTAATACACATGTTTAGTTGAGAAAATGATTTTGCTTTTAGTAAAAAATCTTAAACTGGTTTCATGCAAAATCCCAGTGGTAAATAATTTTGTTAGGTGATTATTTTAAACTGTGACTTTTTTCTTTTCTTTGTATTATGTAAAATAGAGTTTAGATTTTTTTATGTGTGATTATCTCTGCAACATAAATATCTACACACACACACACACACACACACACACACACACACACACACACACATATATATATATATATATATATATATATGACTGAGACGCACCCACAGCCATCTCGGATAATCTCACACTCACTTTCACTCGACTACTGATTGCACTCACCTCTCAACCACTCTCTCTCTCTCACACACACATACTGTACTGCACCTTCATGTTGTGACGTATACTCTCTGAATTCACTCCTTCAGTCCTTATCAAGCCATTGTGTTTACCACAGTCTTGTCTAGTTCATGTTGTGTGTTGATGGACTGACCATTGCCTGCACCTTGAGTATGTTGTTCCTGGGTTACGTCTTTGTGATTAGCTAGACTTTTCATTCACGTTTGTACCGATTGACTTGACAAACATAAGCACAGCTGTCCTTGTTTAGGAGAAAAAAAGTAATTCGTGATTTTAGTGGAAAATGATAAAATATTTATTTAAAAGTTTAAATACTGTTTAAAGACATGTACTATTCAGGGCAAAAGCTATATATGACCTTGTCCCACATGACATTTCAAATGACATGACATTAAAACAATATAATAATAATAGTAATGGTTGTTAAAGTGGGATGAATTGGTCATAGTAGTATGTACTAATAATATATGATGTTAGAACGTAAACAATCATCTCAGTAAATTAAAACAAATGTACAATAATGCTGCTCTTCTCTCTTTATGGGATTTTTATTACCAGCCTTCACATGCTAATGAGACATCATGTAGCTATTAACAATTCATTCTAGCATGACCTTTTTTTTCTTGCCATTTCCATGATCTCATCATCCTACAGTAACAGAATTGACTTAATTATGTAATAATGCTAAATTATCTACAATGTATGATACATCGTGATATTTATACCCCATTGAGCTAGTATTTATGCTTAATGTGTAAAGTTTATCCTCAAGTGTCTTTGTAAGGTTTTCGGCCACCAAACTAGACGTACACACGTAAATGAAAGAGGGTTTTGGCTGAAGGCGAAAGACATCTTGTCCTAAATCTGCAGAACATCTGCAAGAATAACAATGATTATGTAGATTTTGCTCAGATTTTGTGAGAGAGTCAGGTAGACATCCCAACTAATCCACAGGTTGTTTACTGAATTTTTTTATGTCTTACAGATTTGTTGCCCCATGATTGATGATGAGGTGTAGGTGGCTGTACACTCTCTGTGCTTGGTCCATGATGTTACACTAAATAATAGAGTAAATGAGAAATGAAACAAAATACCTAACAGAAGTCTATCATTTCCTGTGGAATTTGAATTCAAACACAAACCCAGAAAAGCATTAAGTTTGTTTCATTCCTGTTCAATAAATAGCTCATGACAGAATGTTGGATGGTTCAGAAGGTCACAGAGCAGCAGCGTACTTACAACATAAGCTGCCCTAAATTTGTCTGTATGTTTATCATGGTTTGCAGTGAACACAACAAAACACATCAGAAGCACAGACATGTTCACTGTGAGACCACAGGTAGAAATCAGGAGCTTGTTCATTTACAGTAAAGAAAAAATAAATACTTATGAATGACCTTTTCTGATTATTGATGCATATATCAACATGGTACATCTGAACTTTTATCCACATGCTGCAAAAACTGATATCTTACTAAGTGAAAATATCTTGAATATAGTAATAGAACATAAAAAGTAGATAAATAAGACAATATTCAAGATATTTTCACTGGATGTCATTTTTCACAATGTATGAATTCAAGTTGAGATCTGAACCCACTGAGTCAGGAGTGACCTCATTTCCACTACCCAGAGGCATGTTGGCTAGTAAAGCCTACCAGCTGGTTGTCTTTTAGGGGATTTGGTTCAATGTGTTGATTCTGGAATTATTGTTGTGCACTTTGTTGTAGTAGAGCAGGTTTTGCTTGGAACAGGTCGAGTTTTACAACATAAAAAGTCAACAAGAATTATTAAACCTACTAGAGTACCTGTCATTACACCACACTGTCGGGAAATGTGTTTTTTCTACTTTGCATTAACATCAGTTGTAAGTCACTTGGGATAAAAGTTTCAGGGAAATGTAAACATACACACTATAGGGAACACTGTAAAGGCTCCTGTGAGTTTCCACGTCTCCTGGCCAGTCAGCTTGCAGTACGTCTTTCAAGCCAGAACGATGATCCGGTCCAGCCGCTACGTCGGCCCACTGGTCCTCACCTCTTTGTACTGTAGCACCAGACTACAGTACACTTCCTTTCCAGCCAGCAGCTGCCAACTCAGACAGCCTCCTCTCTTACTTTTTTATCGTGGTTGTAGGTGGGAATGCTGCTCTTTGGATATGTGGGTCTGAGAGTGCAATGTAATGCTGGCCATGTCAATGATGTCCATTGTGTGGTATGTTTGTAGTTGTTGTGTTCATTTCTTCTCTGATCTTGCTTGAGAGAAAGGGGAATTGAAATGTTTGGCTGATTTGTCTGTTGTATTTTCAAGGTTGTGTGACATTTGCTGTGATTCTCAGAACTACGAACAAAGACGTGTGGGCCAATGAATTTGAATGTAAGTTAAAGTTCTCGTTTTTTTAAAGACTAAACTTACCATTCTAATAATGTGTCTATTGACTATCGCTTTGTTTCTTTAAAGCAATAGAAATGACCTGCTTGATAGAGTCCATATCTACAAACAACCCTAGAATTGAATGGAAGAAAATAAAAAATGGGGTTCCCAGTTATGTATATTTCCAAAAAAAAATTTCAGGTAACAATAGTATGCATCCACAAACAAAATGCAACACACCTTGTTTCATTATACTGGATATTCTCATTCATTTACGTTAAATGGTAGGGTCTCTGTTGTTTGAAAGCCAATGTTGACATTTAAAATCACCAAAACAATCATGCCCCTAACCCAAATGGGAAATGTGTCTTTATCATAGCTGAAGGGAAGAACAATACGATTGCAGATAAACAAACAAGCAAAAATGACACACAAGCATAATCATGCAAAGGACGGAATGTATTAGTTCTGTAAAACAAAACAAAACCAACGTTACTCACCTATCGAGAAGGAAAAAAGCACCTCTGCGTCTTAAGTAAAGTTGGAGTCAGTAACTCCTGAGCTAAACGCTGTTAGCAAAACTTGGTAGTAGCTGCCTCTCTACATTACTACCATAAAAAAGAGGTGTTATTTGTGTAGTAACAGTGTTTAGCTCAGGAGTTATTGACTCGAGAAACTCCAAACTGTGAATATGTGGCCAACTTCCCACTCGTTCAGTTCTCTCCAGCGCTGAAGAAGCAGCGGTCCTACTTCTTGCCTTATCGTAAGCCTTTCTTTGTTTTTATCCTCCATGTCAATGTTAAAACGGCTTTCTGCTAATGTCACACACGCGCACTGAACACTCTCTCCTCCGCATATTGACAAGACACGCCCCTTTCTGCTCATTGGCTACACCTTTGTTTTGTTTGTCATCTCGACTCAGTTTTCTGAAGCATTTCTCAAACAACGGAGACCCCACCTTTAAACTAACCCTCACATATAAGTGATGCCATCATTAGCAGAGAATAGTATGCAATATGCTTGTTATGGCAGGTGATTTGGAGAACAGAGCACTATTAAGAGAACCTGCAAACCTGCTGATCCTGAATGCCAGCAGATCCGACAGCGCACTGTATCGCTGTGAGGTGGCTGCCATTGAAGACCAGAAACCCTTCGATGAAATACTTATAAGTCTGGCTGTGAGAGGTACCTTAACATATTATTAGTTTGTTTTTTTTCTTGAACATTTGTATATCTCACCAATAATAAAATGCAGAATATGGATCTATATTATTATATATTATATTATTTATATATATATTTATGTTCTACATTATATATAATATGAATCCAGCTCTACAGTTTCCATACCATGTAAATAATTGGAAGATGACCTAGCAATCACATGCAGAGAAGATTTCTGGGCTCAGATCTTACAGAACATGTCCTACATAGATAAAAACACAGGTCTGCACCTGATATAATACAAAATAATCCATAGAACTCACTAAACAGGTCATAGGATGAACTCACTAAACAGGTCATAAATATTGTTTATGTCTTGACTATAATAAAATAAAGTCCCAATCTTCCACCAAAGAGGAGGGTTAGTGGCAAACCAAAAAAAATGCAATAATAAATGAAAATTTAACATCTTTAAATGTCTAAAATGTGATATTCTGCTCTGATTTTGACTGGCTTTCAGTGAAGCCCGCCACGCCACGGTGCAGTGTACCAAATTCAGTCACTGCAGGCTCTTCAACAGAGCTACGGTGCATGGAGAGCGCAGGCTACCCTCTGTCTCAATATCAGTGGTTCCGCAACAACGAGGAGTTGCCTGAAGACCCCAAAACCAGCGTCCGCTTCTACAACTCCTCATATGTCATGAATACTGAGACTGGGACTCTGGTAAGTACAAGGATGAACATGTTGTAGCTGAGTTCTGTATAAAATTCTTTGATTCGTTCGAAGAGAGTCAAACATTTCATTTCATTTCATTTAAAAGTCTAGCACCTCTTGACTATAATGACAAGTCCAGTACGTTCCATAGTACTACCACTGCCAGATTTTCATGTAACCACAGAATGTAGTGACTCCATGGCTTTTTTTTGCATGATCATGCAACGGATGATTATTAAAAGCCCATGACACTTTTTGACTTTATAGAACGTGGCACCAACAGCTACGTCACATTCAAAGGCACAGGGTGGATTTGGAATAGAAGGCAGCTGTGATGCATTGATTCTGTGATTTAGTACACAATAAACTGATAGATAAGAAGATACCAAATAAGGCCTAAATGGAAGCATACATCCCAACATTGCAAAGTAATCAGGAAAACATTATGAATATTCTCTGACCACGTCATCTATTTCTCATACACAAACTGCTCCCTCTCTGCTACTGTGCTGAAGATTATACTGGTTGCTACACCTGGTTGTTTGGATCAGTCTCTTTACCAAATGATACCTGATCATTAAATTGAAAAACTTGCATAAAATTGATAAAGTCTCCTTTTTATATGTTATTTGCTGCTTTAAAATTTGCTGCTGCCAGCTAAATTGCAGCTCAGGCACATGCATAGGTAGAAAATGAACAGGCTTTTATCTTGAATCAGTGTAAACAGAAGGGTTAGACTAACATATTAGGAATTAGGCTGCATGATTTTATCACCTCTAAACCTTTTTTTTCACACTCACAATATCCAGTGACATCGGGATGTAGTAGCCTAGTGGTTAAAGTGTTGGGCTACCAATCGGAAGGTTGTAAGTTCGATTCCTACGTGCACCAAGCTGCCACTGCTGGGCCCCTGAGCAAGGCCCTTAACCCTCAATTGCTCAGTTGTATAAAATGAGATAAAAAATGTATGTCGCTCTGGATAAGTGCGTCTGCTAAATGTTGTAAATGTACACCAGTTAGTTAAAATGTACTCACACATTAGTATGCTAGTCTGAGTTACCACTTTTTCCTCTCAATAGCGTCAATTGACATTTGAATCTGAAATGATTTGTGCAGGTGTATTAACTCGTATCGATCCTGTAACATCTCACATGCTGTCAGCCCACGTGGGCACTCTCACTTTGTGTCAAGGCAAATGGAGATTATTTTGAGTTCATCAATGAAAAAAAAAAATTCTCCCACTTTGTTGTATATAAATCCCACTGTAAATAAATCTAAATTTCAACATTGCCAATCTAGACAAGTGCTGTATATAGTTTATATACAGTATATATATTTATTATTTATATTGTATATACATATATGTTTTAAGAATGGCACTAAAAACCAAAAAGGAAACAGAAACAGTCCTTCAGCAAGCTGTCAGTAAAGTGCTGATATTTATAACGTGATTAAATCTGCTAGTCTTTTTGACTGGCAGTGACCTCTCCTGGTGTAAGTATTCATTTCTATGTATTTCTCTTTTCAGAAATTCAGATTAGTGAGGAAAGAAGATACAGGGGAGTACCACTGCCAGGCCAGAAATGATGCTGGTTATGCAAAATGTGCAGCTCAGCTTATGGAAGTCTGTAAGTAACATTATGTAACAGGAAACCAGAAAACATCACACAAAACATCATGAGCAGCGTGAGGATAAACAGTGGTGGCTCAAGTGGTTATGGCTCTGGGTTGTTGATTGGAGGATCAGGGTTCAAGCCGCAATACTGCCAAGCTGCCACTGTTGGGCCCTTGAGCAAGGCCCTTAAAGGTGGGGTCTCCGTTGTTTGAGAAATGCTTCAGAAATCTGCATTGGGCCACCAAATAAAACAAAAATAAAACTAATATGTAGCCAATGAGCAGAAAGGGGCGTGTCTTGTCAATATGGGCAGAGAGAGTGTTCAGTATGCATGTGTGACATTATCAGAAAGTGGTTTTAACATTGACATGGAGGTTATAAACAAAGAAAGAAAGCGAAAAAAGGCTTACGATAAGGCAAGAAGTAGGACCGTGTTAATAGAGGATCAGCTTTCCAGCGCTGGAGAGTACTGAACATCTTCCGTGTGAAACGGAGATAAACCTTTCATGGTACAACACACAGTGTTACACATTTGTATTACCACAGTATTACTAATTGAGTTCAATTATTGATAAAAAATATCCCCTCGGTCAGCTGCCCCAACAGGTTCCTCCATAATACTTGTCTGGGTTATACTTGGGTTATACTTGTCTGGTGTATGTGTGGGGCGGAGCTATCAAAACAGGGGTGGGACCCATTTGGGTTAGGGGCATGTTTGTTTTGGTGATTTCAAATGTCAACATTGGCTTTCAAACAACGGAGACCCCACCTTTAAGCCTCTCTGCTCCAGGGTGCTGTATCATGGCTGATCCTGTGCTCTGACCCCTTCAAAGTTAAGATACAGTATATGAAGAAAGCATTTCACTCTTCTGTAATGTATATGTGACAAAAATAAAGGCTTCTTCTAACAGCCAGAATACATCAAGGCTAAACAAATACAATTCAAAACCTAGTAAACTTTTATTCCCCTGTTTTTCCAGATGATTTTGACATCGGGATGATGGTCTTAAAGATCGTAGCAGGAGTGATCGCTTTCATCGTTTTAACAGCGGGGCTCTGCGTGGCTCATAAACACGGCTACTGTTCCTGCAGAGAGCACACAGAAAACGAGTGAGTACAGCCGTAAATATATTAGACGTGTTCAAAAGATCAGCAGAACATAACAGTGGTCTGTTCTTAATTCCTGCTCAAAACAAATACCATAGTGTTTATTCCATGGAAGAAAGAGAGTCTCAAAAAATAATACACTGTTTCTTTCAGTTATAAAGTTCCTCAGTATGACAGAAAGGACTGTGTCACTGCAGATGAGGTGAGTCTACATACTACAGACGATCTGTTCGCATTAAGGGTATTATACTGTTAATAATTCACATTAATACACTTCCTCTATTTTTTAACAGGGGCATTTCCGGCACAAATCTTCATTTGTCATATGACAGAGGAACGATGAAGGAGCTACATAGCTGAACTGTGTGCCACAAATATAAACTACCACAATCTGAATTTACTTCTGAGGTGCATAAACACAATCTTCTTTGCCAAAGCTGTTAACAGACATCACAGTATTTCACAGACAGATACAGTATTTCAATTCTCTGGGAAAGTTCTATTCTTTATGTTACAGGAGAGATCACGTGTATACTTTCAACACTAAAGCTAGTGTAATAAAGATTTTTGTGTCATTCACAAAAAGGGGTTTTTTTTGTTTTTTTTTTACACGTAGGAATTTTGGATTTTCAAACCCAAAATCTATTCAGAGCATCACTTAGTGATGATATGTGTACATGGTTGTGTTTATTTTGCATCGTAGTGGAAGCGAAAGAGCATCTACAGTACGTTCTGCTATAATCCGTAATGCGTATAATCAGACAGAGCTGCACAAGGCAGGGGTGAATCAGTCAGTGTGTGTGTGTGTGTGTGTGTGTGTGTGTGTGATGCACAACTGATTTTTAATATGTCGGGGTTATGGAACGTTATGTTTTGTTGTTTAAGTGTAAATGACATAGGTTGTAAGTACAGTGTAGTGTAATGTTTTAAAGCCAGGTTTCAAATCGTTTTCTAGTTTTACTTAATTTTTTTTTAAACAACAGGTACACTCTGTGTATTTTACAATTCTGTCCAAGTGATCTCTCTCTCTCTCTCTCTCTCTCTCTCTCTCTCTCTCTCTCTCTCTCTCTCTCTCTCTCTCTCTCTCTCTAAGTGACCTTCTGTAATTTTTTTATTGTTTTATATTCTAATGGTTTGGACAAACTATACAGTTTTGTGGCTGTGCTCATGCTTTACTATATTTGTGGTATTTGGTTGTAGCAAAGTCAAATGGAAATGTCAAAAAGATGGTGGGCCATGACCAGTAAATAATGATAATATTCATGACTTAAATTACATTGTTTGGAAATGACCGGATTTCTTTTTCCTCTATTTCTTTTTCTGATGTAATAGCTCATTGTCCATTCACACAATCATCACCAAATCCTTTTCTTCCAGGATGCTGGTTTTAAAATTGCTTTCTATTACAAAGAAGCTATTCCTGACTGTTAAATATTCAAACTGTCTTACAATTCTGTGAGTTTTGACAATTTGTCTTCCATGACGGCATGTCCCACTGTCTTACAGGCCGCATGAACGACTTATTACGAATGCTGTAATAATAATAAAAAAAAAGAAAGCACCAAGTAAAAGAAGGGTTTTGGTTTCAGACAGTGCAGTGAGGTAAACTCTTATATTAGAAATGAAATATTACTACTTTTCCTTTGACAGTACCGGAATGTGAACTGTGCTTGGTTTTGATTTTGTGTAATATTCTGGCTTTATGTTTGGAGATGTTTGATTATGCATGGCTAAGCCAAACTGTGCAAATACCGATGACATACTCGAAACATGCTTACAATGATTTAACAAAAATTTTTCGAACTTATATACAGTATTTAGCCTCACCACAACTGCCTGATTGATACAGAAATATTTTAGAGTATCTTAGAAAAGGAAGAGCTATCAAGTCTAATGGGATATTCGTTATTCGTCATTACTGTGTGCCAGTTCATTGGCAGTGTCGGTGTAGTCATTTTTGCTGCTTAAATTACATATATACGTATACTGTACATGTGTACATATATATGTCTAAAAAGGTGCATTCTGGCCAAAATGATTCCATAGTTATTCCATAACTATACAAAATAATTCAAATTGCAGTTTCAGACATATCGTTTATCTAAATGGTGTATCGACATCTATCTATCTATCTTTATATATATATATATATATATATATATATATATATATATATATATATATATATATATATATATAAAATAGCTAACATTCCAAGTACAATGAAATATTTTGTGTGCCATTTACATGACAGAATGATCCGATCACCAGTCCTCCTGTTGTTTTTGTATCGTCAGAGCGTGTTCTTTTATGTGGAGTTGGTGAAAACAAAAAAAGTTGTAATGTACTTCTAATGTAAGATTTGAACAGCATTAAACCGGTGTAAAGTTACGATGTATTTATTTTCTGTAAAGTAGATGACAACATTACTCAGGAGTTTGAAAGAAGTGACGATTTCTGTACATTGTTAGGTTTTAGCGATTCTATTTGTTTTGTTTAATAAAGACATTGTTACAGAACATATTGTAGCCTCCAAGATTAACTTCCACAAAACATCGGGGTTCCTTTCTGTGTTCAAATTACTGTGTGTGTGTGTGTGTGTGTGTGTGTGTGTGTGTGTTTCATTTGGTTTTTCCAGTTTTCTCTCAACTCTTACAATCATTACTGTGAATAAAAGAATTATTGTCATGTTGTGTTGTGGTTTTGGACATAAACATATGGTTACATATGTTAGTAGTGTATAACACTGAAGGATGCTGTAGGCTGAGACATGTGACATTCTACAGGGTCATAAAGGTTCTGGAACACAATGACAGCTCATCACCGTTTACATTTAAATTGTTGACATTCGAATTCAAACACAGTGAGCGAACTTCATCGAGCGAGCGATTATTTGGAGAGACTTTTACCATTCACAATTTACACAGCACACTTTATTCACTCAACACACAACAAACTTTTTATTCAACACACAACTAACTTTTTAAACAACACACTTCATTTTTCACAAATTTTCCTTTTTAAACGAGGCACATCACACCACCAAGTTTGGAAAATGGTAAGTTTCCTGATTATGACTTTGTTGATTAGTAAAATTGATCATCAGGTTCCATCTTATTTAAGCATTCATACTGTCTAATATAATATTAAGTTTGTGTAGTTTAATATTACATTTATATTAATTTTATAATAAATTGTAAGACAAGTAGCTTATTGTCTTAGGAAGCACTAAAGCATTAGACATGATGATTTAACACAGAAATGTAAGACAAAGTATAATAAGTAATGAGTTCAGTTCTGTTTCTGAAGAGAAATGTCATTATTTTCATCTTTAAGCCTCAGTATGAACTTTTCTAAAACAATCAGTTATTCTAAAAGCCATCTCTGTTTCTTCTTTCAGTTCCAGCATGAAGAAACTGTGCACTTTGTGCCTGCCACTAATACACCTGATGTCCCTGTCAACGTCTACCCCGACCGAGTACAGCCCTGGGTACTACCCCGAGTACAACCCTGGGTACCAGATTGTGTACTACCCCGAGTACAACCCTGTGTCCCAACCTGAGTACTACCCCAAGTATAACCCTGAGTATTACCCCATGTACTACCCCGAGTACAGCCCTGAGTACTACCAGTTCCTGCCACCCGACTTCTACCCCAAACCCCCAACGATGGAGATTGTTGAAGAAGTCTGCTTCCTCCCTTCACCACAGCCTCCTCACAACCATCAGCCAATTCTGCCTGAAAGGAAGAGCACACTGGTAAGAAATCAAAAAAACATTACAGTAAATATACTTAAGGTTCTTATAATGATGTTTTTACATATTATCTCCAGACATTTATCACCTAAACTCCAGATTCTCTAGGAGATTCACAATTTAACTCCAAATTGTATTTTCTACAGATTACAAGTCAGGACCCCAATAATGGTGGCCAAGACATTATGGTCAAAGGGCTTCTGAGAGGAACAGCCATGTATCTACCCAAGAACGTGTTTCCACCCAAGAGCGTGTCTGTACCCCAACATGTGTCTCCACCTGAATCTGCATCTCTGCTCAAACCTGCATCTCCCCCTGAACCCGTGTCTCCTCCCGAACCTGCATCTCCCCCCGAACCTGCATCTCCCCCCGAACCTGCATCTCCCCCTGAACCCGTGTCTCCCCCCGAACCTGCATCTCCCCCTGAAACCGTGTCTCCCCCCGAACCTGCATCTCCACCTGAACCCGTGTCTCCACCCAAACCTGCATCTCTTCCTGAACCTGTGTCTCCACTCGAACCTGCATCTCCCCCTGAACCCGTGTCTCCACCCTTCAGACCTGCATCTCCCATTGAACCTGTGTCTCCCCCCGAACCTGCATCTCCACCTGAACCCGTGTCTCCACCCAAACCTGCATCTCTTCCTGAACCTGTGTCTCCACTCGAACCTGCATCTCCCCCTGAACCCGTGTCTCCACCCTTCAGACCTGCATCTCCCATTGAACCTGTGTCTCCACCCCAACCCGTGCCTCCACTTGAGACCATGTCACAACTGGAGCCTGTGCAGACAGATACTGCAAACACAAAGGTACAGCAATAAATTCTGTATGCAGATCACAGACCTGAGAAGACATGACTATTTGTCCCTATATGGACATGGGGACGTGTCACTAATGTGATCTGATTATCATGAAGCTAGAAAGCTTGATCATCAGGATCCATTTTATTTAAGCATTCATACTATCTAGTTTAATATTAAGTTTATTTATTTTAATATCTACTTACATTTATATTAATTTCATAATACATTTTAAGACAAGTAGCTTATTGTCTTAGGGAGCACTAAAGCCTTAGACATCATGATTTAACACAGAAGTAGAAGATACAGTATAATAAGAAAAATAATATTATTTTCATTAAGCCTCAGTATGAACCTGTTCATTTCTTTTTGTTTTTCTGAAACAATCAGTTTCTCTAAAAGCCATCTCTGTTTCTTCTTTCAGTTCCAGCCGGAAGAAACTGTGCACTTTGTGCCTGCGACTATTACACCTGACTTCGAAGATGTCCCTGACAACCTCTACCCCGAGTACAACCCTATGTACTACCCCGAGTACTACCAGTTCCTGCCACCCGAATTCTACCCCAAACCCCTAAAGGTTGAGACTGTTGAAGAAGTCTGCTTCCTCTCATCACCACAGCCTCCTCACAACCACCAGCCAATTCTGCCTGAAAGGAAGCAAACACTGGTAAGAAACCAAAAAAGCACTACAGTAAAAATACTTAAGATTTTTATAATGGTGTTTTTACATATTAACTCCAGACATTTAACACCTAAACACTAGATTCTTTAGGAGATTCACAATTTAACTCCAAATTGTATTTTCTACAGATTACAAATCAGGACCTCAATGATGGTGGCCGAGACATTATGGTCAACGGGCTTCTGGGAGAAACGGCCATGTATCCACCCAAGAACGTGTTTCCACCAGAGAACGTGTCTGTACCCCAACATGTGTCTCCACCCGAACCTGCATTTCTGCTCAAACCTGTGTCTCCACCCGAACCTGTGCCTCCACCCGAACCTGTGCCTCCACCTAAGGTGAACTACTAATCCCTTTCAGTTTCTTCCTTTCGCAATACACTGTGTTCACTTCCCCTTACTCTCTCTTTTAGGTTACACTGTACACTGTATTTTGTATAGCTGCTGTCTGAAATGACTTTTATCAGCATAGATATATATAAGAAGTTTATATGGACTATAGGAGGTTCAATCACAGTTCACTGATACTAACACAGCATAGCTGTTCTGTTTTATATATATTATAATCTGTAATGCTCATTGTTTGCCTTCTCTATCTCCTTTTACAGCTCATAAAGGCTAAAGGATATGGATATATAACATATGAATGGGAAGGTTGTGGAAACGGACCTGCTGAATATTTCTCTAGGAGAAGATGAGACGCGGCTGAAACAGAAACACATGGCAGAGTTATAACGAAGATTCAAAGTGGTTCTGGCTGCGGACATGATCCCGAATAAGACTGAATAAAATTACACCTTTTAAATGTTGCAGAAATGGTGTGAGTTTTTAATCACACTAAATAAATGTTAGTGTAAATGCCTCACATAGCAGAAGCAGCAGCAGCAGTAATAGTGCTGTAAAATAATCAGCTCTAAAATTCCACCTCAATAAAATAGAATTAGAATTTAATAACTGAACATCATTAAAACCTCAGTTTTAATGTGTAATAACTGATGAGCAGTATTTACTATAACTGAGTAAATATATAGAGATATAAATACAGATCATGTTTGTAACAGTAAAGTGATCAGATACTCATGAGAGAACACAGAGATTTTATTTATCGGTGTGCAGTACGTTTAAAATAACAGAAAGTTTTATATGTTTAACAAAGGACATGTCTGCTGCGTCACCTGTCACCAATCTGACACTCCTGAGCTCTGCTTACTTTTTGAACTTGCTGAGATCCTGTGCACGTTCTCCACAATGTTCGTATGGGTTTCCTCCAAGTTCTCTGGTTTCTTTATACATCCCAAAAAACATGACAGGAAGCAGACCGGCTACACACACTAAAGTGACCCTGTGTGTTTATGGAGCCTTAAAGGTGGGGTGCAAGATGTTTGAGAAATGCTTCAGAAAACTGATTCGGGCTGACAAACAAAACAAACGTGTAGCCAATGAGCAGAAAGGGGCGTGTCTTGTCAATATGCGGCGGAGAGAGTGTTCAGTGCGCATGTGTGACATTAGCAGAAAGCGGTTTTATCATTAGCATGGCGGATAAAAGGGAAGAAAGGCTTACGATAAGGCAAGAAGCAGGACCCGTGTTAATATACCGTAGGATCAGCTTTCCAGCGCTGGAGAGAACTGAACATCTTCCGCGTGAAACGGAGCTAAACCTTTCATGGTACAACACACAGTACTACAAAAACACATTTGTATTACCACAGTATTACCCATTGAGTTCATTTATTGATAAAAAACATACCCACGGTCAGCTGCCCCAACAGGTTCCTCCATAATAGTTGCCTGGGTTGCGTATGTATGTGTGGGGCGGAGTTATCAAAACAAGGGTGACACCCATTTTAGTTAAGGGCGTGTTTGTTTTGGTGATTTCAAATGTCAACATTGTCTTTCAAACATCGTGCACCCCAACTTTAAACCTAGTTCCTTAAACATTACTGGCCTAAGAGTAATATAGAGCATATAAAAAGGGAGAAGATCTTGCGTGATGAGGTCACATGGCCGAGATGCCAGAAATCTGATTCAGATAATGAAGCTACAGAGATTTGAAGATGCTCAAACAAAAGAGAAAACACAAAAGGCATCCATGTTCATTTTCTCTCTTACAAACATCAAGCCTAAATCCACATGAAGTTCTTTATTACTCTATAATAATAATAAAATATGTATATATATATTATATGTATGTTATGTGTTAAGTAAAGTGTGTATCTGTATGTGTGTGTGTGTGTGTGTGTGTGTGTGTGTGTGTGTGTGTGTGTGTGTACAATCTCAGGTGAAAATTGAACCTGAAGATGTCAGCCTAAAGGAGGAAGAGACTGTGGGCAGTGGTAGTGTGCAGGGTATGAGACTGACGTGGGGGCTAGGTACAGGGGTCTCCGCACGACAGGGGCGTGGCTCCACATGACAGGGGGCGGGGCTCCGCACTATACACGCTCGGAATGTTTGCATAAATAAAATCCAGCGTGTTTTCACGTCTCCTTACAAAGTCCACATACTGATGGAATTTAGGCAGAACTGACTTAAGATTTGCATGATTGAAATCTCCGGTGATGATAAACAGTCCACCAGGGTGAACTTTCTGCAGATCGCTAATAGCCCCATAGAGTTCACATAGAGCCTCTTTAGCATTAGCGCTGGGGGGTGGGGTGTAAACTCTGATCATGTAAACAGTGGCGAATTCACGTGTTACTGTGTGTTACTGCTTATTAAAGGATATAAATTGATTAATGTCCTTGTAATTGACTGTGCCAGACATCAGCTTTTAAAATCGTATATATATAAATGGTATATATTAATTTTCATGATGAAATTTGCTCATTTCTATTGATCACATACACAATCATACAGGGTACCACATGCAGTGAGCTACTATTTACAAGTGTCTGTTTTATAAAAGATCCTAATCCTATAATCCTATAGTATAGGGTCAAAAATGTACTAATATGAAATACAAGGAAATAAAATTAAGTATAATAGATTAAAAAGTAAAGTAAAATAAAGTGGTTGTTGTGAAAGGGTTGGAGTGAAAGTGGTGGCTGAGCTGATCTTTCCTGTCCTGATAGCCAGCTGTAGTAATGTCAATACGAGTAGCTCGACAGTGAAAGACCTGGGTGTTATATTAGACAGCAATTTGTCTTTTGAAAATCATATCGCCCATACCACAAAAACAGCCTTCTTCCACCTTAGAAATATTGCCAAGCTGAGAAACATCCTGTCTGGATCTGATGCTGAGAAGCTAGTTCATGCATTCATGACCTCTAGACGGGACTATTGTAATGCATTACTAGGTGGTTGTCCTGCATCTTTAATAAATACAGTAGGCTTCAGTTAGTCCAAAATGCAGCTGCTAGAGTTCTCACTAGGACAAGAAAATGTGACCATATAACCCCAATTTTAACCCCATAACCCCAAATATAACCCCAATTTTATCATCTCTACACTGGCTACCTGTTAAGTTTAGAATTGATTACAAACTGCTGCTACTTACGTACAAGGCTCTTAATGAGGCTCCCATGTATCTAACACGTTACAATCCTTCACACTCTCTGATATCACAAAACTCAGGACTTCTCGTAGTTCCGAGAATACCTAAGTCTACTAAAGGTGGTAGAGCGTTTTCTTATTTAGCTCCCAAACTTTGGAATAATCTTCTTGATAGTGTTCGGGGCTCAGACACACTTTCCCAGTTCAAAAGCAGATTAAAATCTCATCTCTTTAGTCAGGCGTAAACACACACATAATATGTCCCATACAATTATGCACCATTACATTAGACTTGCACATTTTTAATGAAAAGCAGATATGTTAATCCCTTTACACTGCTTTTCTCTTTCTACCCATCCCGAGGCATCCAGACATTGAACCAGCTCCGATCGTCTTCGTGTGATGAAGATTTTGGACCTCCACTGAGATGAGGCTGACTCTATGAGTATCCTGAGACATCTACAGATCTACCAGCTCCAGTTGGACTCTGTGATACCAAGAGGAGATGTGAACTCCATGTGATCTTTACACCAATTCAACATTTGTTTGACTGTATATTTGTAATCACACCCCCAGTGTCACCCATATGAGGATGGGTTCCCCTTTGAGTCTGGTTCCTCTCAAGGTTTCTTCCTTACCAATTTAAGGGAGTTTTTCCTTGCCACTGCTGCCAGAGTCACCTCAGACTTGCTCATTGGGGATAAATAAATATACATACATACATACAAACATACATACATACATACATACACACATACATACATACATACATGCATACACACTGTGAACTTGTCAGGGATCAGCACGGATCTGTCAGGGTTTAGCGCGGACTTTTGGCCATGTGCAATTGCTGTTGTTTTAGTCAGGTGGCTGCCCCGCCTTCGTCTGCTCCTCCCGGTCACCACACCTGTTCCCCATTGTGTGTGATTGTTCTTTTTGGTATATATGTTAGTTTACGTTAGTTCCCCGTGTAGTGTGGATATGTTTGTTTGTCTTCCTTATGTATTAAACCCTTTTCATTTGAAGCTATCCTACGAACGGGTCTGTCTCCAATCCTTCCGTTTCCGGGGTCTGACAGAACTATATATATCTTGAATTTTTTACTATATTAAATCTCTATATTTCTCCTTATGTTTACCTTCTGTTCTGTGTTTATGTTCTGTAAAGGTGCTTTGAGACAAAGCCCATTGTAAAAAGTGCTATACAAATAAACTTGAATTGAATTGAATTGAATTGAATTGAATTGGGGGGGCACGGTGGCTTAGTGGTTAGCACATTCGCCTCACACCGCCAGGGTTGGGGTTCGATTCCCGCCTCTGCCTTGTGTGTGCGGAGTTTGCATGTTCTCCCCGTGCCTCGGGGGTTTTCCTCCGGGTACTCCTGTTTCCTCCCCCGGTCCAAAGACATGTATGGTAGGTTGATTGGCATCTCTGGAAAATTGTCCGTAGTGTGTGAGTGAATGAGAGTGTGTGTGTGCCCTGTGATGGGTTGGCACTCCGTCCAGGGTGTATCCTGCCTCGATGCCCGATGACGCCTGATATAGGCACAGGCTCCCTGTGACCCGAGAAGTTCGGATAAAGCGGTAGAAAATGAATGAATGAATTGAATTGAATATGACAAAGAAATCAAAAAGCAGCATGAAGAGGAAAGAAACCTAATAACTTCACTTCATTTGATAGATTCACATTGTTGTGCTTATAAATCAGATTTACACAGATATATAGACTGTGATTAAAGCATGAAGATACCAGTGTGAATATATTTTAGCAGAAAAATTAGAGCTCATGTCTTAAAATACTAGTCAGGACATTTTAAATATAAAAGAATTATTGTCATGTTGTGTTGTGGTTTTGGACATAAACATATGGTTACATATGTTAGTAGTGTATAACACTGAAGGATGCTGTAGGCTGAGACATGTGACATTCTACAGGGTCATAAAGGTTCCGGAACACAATGACAGCTCATCACCGTTTACATTTAAATTGTTGACATTCGAATTCAAACACAGTGAGCGAACTTCATCGAGCGAGCGATTATTTGGAGAGACTTTTACCATTCACAATTTACACAGCACACTTTATTCACTCAACACACAACAAACTTTTTATTCAACACACAACTAACTTTTTACACAACACACTTCATTTTTCACAAATTTTCCTTTTTAAACGAGGCACATCACACCACCAAGTTTGGAAAATGGTAAGTTTCCTGATTATGACTTTGTTGATTAGTAAAATTGATCATCAGGTTCCATCTTATTTAAGCATTCATACTGTCTAATATAATATTAAGTTTGTGTAGTTTAATATTACATTTATATTAATTTTATAATAAATTGTAAGACAAGTAGCTTATTGTCTTAGGAAGCACTAAAGCATTAGACATGATGATTTAACACAGAAATGTAAGACAAAGTATAATAAGTAATGAGTTCAGGTCTGTTTCTGAAGAGAAATGTCATTATTTTCGTCATTAAGCCTCAGTATGAACTTTTCTAAAACAATCAGTTATTCTAAAAGCCATCTCTGTTTCTTCTTTCAGTTCCAGCATGAAGAAACTGTGCACTTTGTGCCTGCCACTAATACACCTGATGTCCCTGTCAACGTCTACCCTGAGTACAGCCCTGTGTACCAACCTGAGTACTACCCCGAGTACAACCCTGAATACTTCCCTGTGTACTACCCCGAGTACAGCCCTGAATACAACCCTGTGTACTTCCCAGAGTACGAACCTGTGTACTATCCCGAGTACAACCCTGAATACTACCCCGAGTACAACCCTGTGTACCAACCTGAGTACTACCCCGAGTACCAAACTGTGTACTGTCCCGAGTACAGCCCAGTCTACCAACCTGCGTACTACCCTGAGCTCAACCCTGAATACGACCCTGTGTACTACCCCGAGTACAGCCCAGAGTACTACCAGGTAATGCCCCCCGAATTCTACTCCAAACCCCCAACGACGGAGACTGTTGAAGAAGTCTGCTTCCTCTCATCTCCACAGCCTCCTCACAACCATCAGCTAATTCTGCCTGAAAGGAAGCAAACACTGATAAGAAATCAAAAAAGCACTACAGTAAAAATACTTAAGTTTTTTATATAATGATGTTTTTACATTTAACACCTAAACTATCTCTAGGAGATTCACAATTTAACTCCAACTTGTATTTATTACAGATTACAAATCAGGACCCCAATGATGGTGGCCAAGACATTATGGTCAACAGGCTTCTGGGAGGAACGGCCATGTATCCAACTGAACCTGTGTCTCCAACCGAACCTGCATCTCCATCTGAACCTGTGTCTCCACCCGAACTTGCATCTCCTCCTAAACCTGTGTCTTCACCCAAGCCCGTGTCTCCACCTGAGACCATGTTGCAAATGGAGCCTGCAAACACAAAGGTACTGCATTAAAGTCTGTCTGCAGATCGCAGGCCTGAGAAAACATGCCTTTGTGTCCCTATATGGACATGGGGACGTGTCACTAATGTGATCTGATTATCAAGAAGCTAGTAAACTTGATCTTCCGGATCCATTTTATCTAAGCATTCGTACTATCTAGTTTAATATTAAGTTTGTTTATTTTAATATACAATTACATTCATATTAATTTCATAATAAATTTTAAGACAAGTAGCTTATTGTCTTAGGGAGCACTAAAGCCTTAGACATCATGATTTAACACAGAAGTGGAAGATGCAGTATAAAAAGACAAATGTCATTATTTTCATCATTAAGCCTCAGTATGAACCTGTTCATTTCTTTTTGTTTTTCTGAAACAATCAGTTTCTCTAAAAGCCATCTCTGTTTCTTCTTTCAGTTCCAGCCGGAAGAAACTGTGCACTATGTGCCTGCGATTAATACACCTGACTTCGAAGATGTCCATGACAACCTCTACCCCGAGTACAATCCTATGTACTACCCCGAGTACTACCAGTTCCTGCCACCCGAATTCTACCCCAAACCCCTAAAGGTTGAGACTGTTGAAGAAGTCTGCTTCCTCTCATCACCACAGCCTTCTCACAACCACCAGCCAATTCTGCCTGAAAGGAAGCAAACACTGGTAAGAAACCAAAAAAGCACTACAGTAAAAATAAGTTTTTTTATAATGATGTTTTTAAATATTAACAACAGACATTTAAAACCTAAACTATCTCTAGGTGATTCACAATTTAACTCCAACTTGTATTTTCTACAGATTACAAGTCAGGACCCCAATGATGGTGGCCAAGACATTATGGTCAACGGGCTTCTGGGAGGAACAGTTATGTATCCACCTGAGAGCATGTTTCCACCTGAGAACGTTTCTGCACCTCAACATACATCTCAGCTCAAACCTGTGTCTCCACCCAAACCTGCATCTCCCTCTGAACCCATGTCTCCACCCGAACATAAACCCGACTACAGCACACCAAACACAAAGGTACAGCGTTAAAGTCTGTCTGCAGATCGCAGACCAGATCGCAGACATGCCTTTTTGTCCATATTTTTGTAACAGTAAAGTGATCATAGACTCTCACAGTAGAACACTTATCCCTGCTTTGTTAGTTGGGCTCAAAGTGCAGGGTCAGCAATGATTGTCAGCGATGCGGGGATAAAAACAGACCCAAATCAGTTAACTCAGGCTTGCACATTGGTGATAAATACAAACACATTTAAATATAAGTCTAATATTAATCTTGAATTGTTGTATTATATTAATCTTTGTATAATATAAAAAAATATGTTTATTCTGTTCTGTAAAGCTGCTTTCAGACAAGTCCATTGTTTAGAAACACTATACAAATACATCTGAATTGTATTTTGAATTGAATTATATTTAAATAAAAAAAAATATATGGGAAATAATGCTAATATAATGCTAATCAGAAAAATAAAGTTTGAACATCTTAAGCACCGAGTCATCACATAAATAATATAATAATATTATCATAATGTACATTTTCCCCATACTTTATTTGCTATTTTGATTACTTTAAATTCCCAAAATGAAAGAAACACTTTAATAGTTTAGCAACATTTTCAGTGGCAGTGCGTCTGACATTTAAATGATCGGGATCCAGAAAGCACTTCAGGTAAGCTAACGCATAAAAACTTCATACCTTGTTATAACTGCAGCCTGTGGTGTAAAGAATTAAATATCAAGTCAGAATTACAGATTGTAATCATGTTAGCACAACATATTAGTGGTTAAAGCCAGCTGTATGTGAAATCAATAAAGGTTTGGAACAAGGTGCTGCTTCGTGTTTGTAGGTTGACACGGCATGGTGCCTGGAGAAATATGTGTGTGTGCCTGGAGGAATATGTACATTTCTGTATTACACACAGGTCATTCCTGAACCATTCCCATCGTGGGAACATCCCACAAGACCTGCGGTCAAAATTGCTCCAATTCAAACTCTTGCCACTTTTACATTTTACACATCAACTTCAAGAACTGATCGTTCAAATGCTGCCTAATAAAATTACATCCCACCTCTTGACAGGTGCCACTGTAACGAGATAACTTAATGTTATTCACATCGTCTCACAGTGGTTTTAATATTATGGCTGATCAGGGTATAGCCATTGAGAGGATTCTGAGCATCTGTATCACTGTCTGGTTTGGGAACTGCACCGTCTTGGATCTCAAGACCCTGCAGCGTATAGTGAGGACAGCTGAGAAGATCACTGGAATCTCTCTCCTCTCTATCAGGGGCATTTACATCCACAAAGCCAACAGCATTGTGGATGACCCCACACACCCCCTCACACACACACTCTTTACCCTCCTGCCATCTGAAAAAAGGTACTGAAGCATTCGGGCCCTCACGACCAGACTGTGTAACAGTTTCTTTCCACAAGCAAACAGACTCCTTAATAACTGAACAGAACACAAACATGCACATAAACTGTATGGACTGCACAGACCTACACCAAATACACACTTCCAATATACACCCATCAAACTGTTTACATGCTGTTTTGCACACTTTTTGCTCTTTGTGCATGCTGTCTCACATTTCAGTCTTTGGCTGTTTTGCACAATACTTTACATTATCTCAGGGACCTTCTGCTATAATACTGTGTTCATTCTAGTATTTCTGCACATGCAATATTGCACACGCAATATTGTTTGAACATACAGTATTTACACTGGACGCTGCTGTTTTCGTTTATTATCTTAGGTGTATTTTTGTGTGATGTATTTTGTCCTGCACTGACTTTCTGTCTTTTTGTCTCATCTCACACTGTTTGCACCAGGTTGCACAGATGCACTTTATGTACTATATCTACGACTAACTTAATAAGTCCTTAGCTACAGTATGTCTTTGTTCTATGTAGCACCCAGTTCCTGGAGAAACTGTTTAACTGTGGTCACTGTGTACTGCAACATCTATAGGAGAAATGGTTATGGACGTGGTTAGACGACGTGGTTATGGTTAAAATGACAATAAAATCTTTTTGACTTGACTTAAGCCTCTGTGTGTGTGTGTGTGTGTGTGTGTGTGTGTGTGTGTGTGTGTGTGTGTGTGTGTGTGTGTGTGTGTGTGCGCGCGCGTCCCATCTAAAGTGTCTTCCCACCTCACACTCACAGATTTATATTTAAACGAATAAATATTATTATATACAGTAATATATTAATATGCGGGCACATATGCCTCACACCTCCAGGGTTGGGGGTTCGATTCCCGCCTCCGCCTTGTGTGTGTGTGGAGTTTGCATGTTCTCCCCGTGCCTCGGGGGTTTCCTCCGGGTACTCCGGTTTCCTCCCCCGGTCCAAAGACATGCATGGTAGGTTGATTGGCATCTCTGGAAAATTGTTCGTAGTGTGTGAGTGAATGAGAGTGTGTGTGCCCTGCGATGGGTTGGCACTCCGTCCAGGGTGTATCCTGCCTCGATGCCCGATGACGCCTGAGATAGGCACAGGCTCTCCGTGACCCAAGAAGTTCGGATAAGAGGTAGTGAATGAATGAATGAATGAATGAATGGATGAATATATTATTATATTTATATATAAATTAATATTTAGTATCCGGGGAGCTTTATTTTGAAACATTTGTTAGACTTTTATTCTGAATTTTTTTCAGACCCAACGGTCTTTCCCGAAAGTGTCTAATAAAATGGTCGAATCACAAACCGGTCTTTACCTCCTATAGAAGTGCACTACATAGTAAACGACATAGCATCTTCTGTAACCTTATCTAGTGCAGAATTTACCCCTTAGGAAGTCTTTTGGAACACAGCCTTTGACATTAGCAGCTGTTAAAGCAAGTCTTCTTTAAAACAACCGACGTCTGAGAATCAATTATAAGCATTTGACTGTCAGGTATCAACATTTTATAATAATTTCAGCTCAGGATGTGGAATTTAATAAAATCTTTAAATTGTCCCCTTGCTAGCTTGCTAACTTCATGTAGTTTTGGTAGCACGCGCTATAACTACTACTATAACTGTAGTGAGGTACATTATAAACACACCTCAAGTTAATGTGTCTTTTAAAGTATAAATACTTTAAACGTGTTTATGTGTTTATTAGTTTAACGGAACTTTTTTCTTTACTTTCAGCTAGTTTCATATCCCGTGCTACAAGTGTTTCGCAACCACACACACACACACACACACACACACACACACACACACACACACACACACACACACACACACACACACACAGCTATGAGCTTTTTCGGCTTTGGCCAAAGCGCAGACATCGACATAGTGTTAAGCGACGCTGAGACGAGGAAAAAAGCCGAGCACAAGAGTGAAGATGGCAAAAGGGAGAAATATTTCCTTTTCCTTGACGGTGAAACGGTGAGCGGTAAAGTCAACATCACACTGAAAAACCCAGGGAGGAAACTTGAGCATTATGGCATCAAGATCGAATTCTTCGGACAGATCGGTGAGAGATCTACATACATTCATTCCACGCATTTATCCTGGATCAGTATTCTGAGTGTGTGTGTGTGTGTGTGTGTGTGTGTTTAGAGTTGTATTATGACAGAGGGAACCACCATGACTTTGTTTCCCTGGTTAAGGATCTCGCGCGACCAGGAGAACTTTCCAACTCCCAGTCTTTCGACTTCGAGTTTTCTCATGTGGAGAAACCATACGAGTCATACACCGGCCAGAATGTGAAGCTAAGGTGATTGATACACACACACACACACACACACACACACACACACACACACACACACACACACACACACACACACACACACACACACACAGACACACACACACACAACCATACACATACACAGGCCAGAACGTGAAGCTAAGGTGAGTGACACACACACACACACACACACACACACACACACACACACACACACACACACACACACACCCATACACAGGCCAGAACGTGAAGGTGAGTGAGTGACATGGGCGTAAATTTCATTTAACAGTAGGGGGGGCAATAAATATAAAATTTCTCATGAGCAATTTTTGAAGGGGTTAGTTACAGTGCACTATGTAACAAGCTATTGTAAACAAGCTAACGTTAACTAAGTTAAATCGCTAATATAGCAGATTCATGGAAAATTACATCGGTAATCAGCATTTTTGCCGCAACAAATTTATGAATGAGTCTGCATCAACTAAATTAAAGAGAATCGCTTTATTTAAAGTGAGTAAAATCCCCTACTTAATGGAGTTGAACATTAACTGAGCCGCAGCCACACACCTGACTCGTGTGTGCAGAGTAGGTGAGATGAACTGGGAAAGCAGGCAGTGGGTCAAACCACTGTGAGGAAGCGGAGGGGGAACTCAACTGTTTCTAAATGCATTTTTGCGTTTGGTTTTTTTCTACTTACACAATTATTTAGGTATACATACATATATTTTTCACAATAGAGAGTGCGATATTTTTTAAATAAATTTTTTTTCTCAATCCTCGGATGGGGGTCGTCCCCTCCGTCCCGTCCCCCGGGATTTACGCCCATGGTGACAGATATACACATAGACACACACACTCTTTCTCTCTCTCACACACACATACACATACTCACACACACAGTAATAATGTTTATCTGTGGTTGACAATGTGCTTGCATTCCATATCAGCTTTGTTGCTGCTAAAGGTAAACATTCTGGAGGGATATTTGGTCTGTATATAATATTGAACGGTGGTACTCTGCATCATATCAGGTGAGATGAAGGAAAAGCAGTGTGTAATCTTTGGCAGGACCATATGCTCTCTACTGTCTTTACTCTCGTTGGTTGTTGCTGCACCGAGTCAACTGCTTTTAACTTTGTTGCGTCACTGGACATGCCTACATCTGGTCACCAGTAGACTCTGTCGCTCACATCATCAGCTCTCACCGAAACACTAAGCGTCCCTAGTGCCTTTGCCGCTGTGTGTCGCTGTACAGTATGTGTGAATGCAGCATTACCTGCCATTATGGTGCTCCACCCACTGATAAATGCTGCCACAGTAGTTGGTTATTGGGGACATTAGTGATTGGTTATTAGGGACATTAGTGTTTGGTTATTGGGGACAGTGGTGATTAGTGATTGGTCATCTGTGACATTAGTAGTCACTGATTTGTTATTGGGAACAGTGTTGTTCAGTGATTTTTTTTTTTATTGGGGCATTAGTGATTGGTAATCGAAACATTGCTGATCAGTGATTGGTCATTGGGAACATTGTTGATCAGTGATTGGTCATTGGGAACATTGTTGATCAGTGATTGGTCATTAGGGACATTAGTGATTGGTCATTAGTGATTGGTCATTAGGGACATCAGTGATTTGGTCATTAGGGACATTAGTGATCAGTGATTTGGTCATTAGGGGCAGTGTTGATCAGAGATTGTTGGGCACAGTACAGTACAGAATGCACCACTAATCCTGCTCCATCTGTAAGGTGCAGTGAATACGTATGCACTATTGTACGTCATACCGAGTAGTGTGTTCACACTGAGTATTCCAACGAGAGGATGAGCACTTCAATGCACTCAGCACTCACAGCTTTGATTACATAGGTGAAGGGCGGAAGAGCTACCAGGCACTGACGCTGGATAAGAAAATTCTTTTCAAATGGCTGACAGCAGTCTGGTGGACAAGACATTTTACAAATGCCTCTTAAATTATCCCACATTGTGCGATTTATTTCTCACTCTTTTAAAAATTCACTGTAAAGTGAGATTTCTTGTATTAGGATACTTTTATGTCTGATCTTCCCCCATGAGGATTTGTTTTTATTGCAGCATTACAGTTTGGTCTCTGTCACCTGTAGGTACTTACTTCGTGCGACGATAAGCCGCAGAATGACCAACATCACCAAGGAAATGGAAATCGTAGTGCACACGCTGTGCACATACCCCGAGTTAAACTCCTCTATCAAGATGGAGGTTGGCATTGAAGACTGTCTGCATATTGAGTTTGAGTACAACAAATCCAAGTAAGTACCACAATGAACTATTTCATATTACACTATATCAGACTTGCAATGTACTTCCAGCAGGTTCTAGCTGATGATCAGGGTGTTTAGAAAGCTACTTTTGTTTGTTGCATATAGATATCACTTAAAAGATGTGATTGTGGGGAAAATCTACTTCCTTCTTGTGAGGATAAAAATAAAGCACATGGAGATTGATATAATAAAGCGAGAGACGACGGGTACGGGACCAAGCGTCTATCATGAAAATGAAACCATTGCCAAATACGAGATTATGGACGGAGCACCAGTGAGAGGTAAAGCAAACACATTCAAACCATATAGTCAGTATTACTTTTAGAAAATCATACTACGAGACGTGGCCTGGGAAAGTGGTTCATCTACTGAAAATGTTCCGCTGAACCAAAAATTCTCTTTTCAATAAATGTCAGTCACCAGTTCCAGCATTTTAAATACTTTATCAATTTTTTTTAAATTAATCAGTCCCTCTGAAATTTTACTGCAAAATCCCAATATTTGGAGAAGCTTGCACACACACCAACATCCAGGACTAAAATTTAACATAAGAGCAACTTTCAGGATTAAGACTTAACAACAGAGCGATATTAAGGACTAAGGGGGTTTTTACACTTGGTCACTTCATGCGTTTTCTGTGATCAGAGCCATCCGATGGAAAGCCCAGGTCTAAATGCCCTCCGAAACGTTTTCTAGACGGACATAAATCTGATGGTTCAAACCACTACAGGAGGTGGTCTGGGACACATTTCAGATGAAACTGGACAGGTGGAAATGAATGTGGTTGTTCAAGCCACATACTGTACATAAGCGCTATACTCCTCCCAAACGGATGTACGTCACTTGCAAGTGATCTTTCACCCAGGCGCCTCGTTGGGTCTTAAAATGCACTGCTGCCATCAGTGAAAATGCAGCAAACAGTAAATGCTGTTTTTTGAAGCATAACCATCGTAAGAAGTTTTTTCATCTTCTTTATGATTGCATACTGAAAACCGCACACACCAAAGTGTGTTCCATTTCAATTACCCCGGAAATGAGGTAAAATATATTTGCATTTTGGGCGGGAGTAGAAAGATCAGATTGATATCCGATTCGCCAGGATGCATTTATGTGGCCTAATGTAAATGGAACAGTTTTAACAAATCAGATAGCTATAGGATCAGAGAAAACACATGAACTGGCCAGGTGTAAAAAGGCCCTAAGACTTAACAGTTAAAGACCTGTGCACATTTCACATAATAATACCATGAGAAATAAAGAATAAATGTACAGATACATAACTCTCCAAGTTATTTACAGACTGAGATTGAGATTTCTCTACAGATGAACTATTATATATTACACGATTGCAGTTTAAGAACAAAGATGTACAGTGGTCATAATTAAAGTCATAAAGTGGCAGTGCGTGTGTAGGACTGTGGAGTAACACTATAAACGTTTGTTGTGCAATAAGCAGTGCAGTAGTCGAGCATGCAAATTCAGTAGTTATGACACATAAAGGAAGCTACTAAAAAATGACCATTTCAGCTATTTTCAGCTTGTCTGTGCTGCTTACACTGAAAATCCAGATACATCCTGTTAACATTCAACCACTTTAATTATTTTTAGATATCACGCTAATAGGGCTGGGCGATAAAACGATCATGACCTAGGGAGTGACACGCTAACAGCCAGTCATGTAACAGTATCAAGATTGCTTGCGCCATATCGTTGTCTCGTGCCGGTCTGCTGGATTCCTCTTCAGTAACCGGCGACTGATAAGCAGAAAATGAGCCGCAGCGAGCGAGGAAATTGTAAATAAAAGAGGAAGTCAGTTTGGGCACCAGGGCAGCTTTAGACCCAGACAGTGTCAAAAATCTGGTGTTCCTAGCACAAAACCTGGACTGAAAATATACTTGAATAACTTGGAGTTACTTTTTCCTATTTCTGCAGGTTTTATATTTCAAACAATGTTACTGTAGTGTATCAGGTTCGTTTTTTATTTTACAGATGTATCTCAGTCTACCTCAGTTTTATTTCTGTTTACAAAACACTGCACATATTTTAAAACACTTTATTCACCAGAAGGTGAACAGCTAGTGAACCTCCTCGCACTACACTTGCACTAAATTCTCAGGTTTCTCTATGTTTATATTGAACACATTGCACTATTTTATTACACTTTATTAAGCATTTCTTACATTTTCTTTCATTTTGCACCTTAAATATAAGAGATAATTGTTAAGTTTTCATTGTGACTTTATACCTATGTTTACATTTTAATTATTTGGGTTTTCCTGGTTGTTGACATTTCTGTCTTAATAACTGAGGGGATTATGATCAGAGGAAGGTTAAGCTTAAAATAAAAATATTTAAATGTAATATATTTTTCTCCTGTTCCTTACATTCATATCGACCGATATGAAACACTGATATCGTGATACAGTTTTCAGCCATATCGCCCAGCCCTACATCCTATTAACATTCAACCACTTTAATCATTTTTAGATATCACACTAATGAGAATCTCAGACAGACAAACTAAAATCGTATAACTGTAATATAAAAAGCATGTCTTTCCCAGACTGACACACACACACGTTTAAATAACTTCTACCCCTCTTACGCATTGTTTACCCTTTACTATTAGGCGAATCGATCCCCATCCGGTTATTTCTCGCTGGCTACGAGCTGACTCCCACCATGAAAGACATCAATAAGAAGTACTCTGTCCGATATTATCTGAACCTGGTCCTTATAGACGAGGAGGAGAGACGCTACTTCAAACAGCAGGTGCGGTATCCTTCATGAAATCCTACAGATTGTATAACAGTGCAAAGAAAAAAAGTATAATCTATTATTTTCCTTTGTGAAGGAAATCACACTGTGGAGAAAAGGAGACATCGTCAAGAGGAGTATGTCCCAACAGGCCACCATAGCATCTCAGAGGTTTGAAGGATCGAAAGCTGGCAGTGCTGTGGTTAATGACAATGTTCAGTGAAATGCTAGTGGTTTATATTTTTAAAAAAAAAAAAACGTTCCTGAGGGCTCAGCAGCACAGGAGTTCGGGATCGACGGGAAAGCAGATCATTCCCAAATATCATCCAGGTGTTCAATTTTTAGACCTGTACATGTCGATTGGTGAGATTTCCATCCAAACCTGTCGATTATAAATAAGTAGCTATCCAACAAAAGCTTTCTACTTAAAAATATCCGATTTTTTTTGCATCATTCAAAAACATTCCTTTATCTTTCCGATCAAATCAATACTAATTATTTTAACGTCGTGTTTATTCTGGTAAATGAGCCTCAATTAAACACTGGGAGAATTTTTTGTGTTGTTGTTGTCAGAGGTTGCTCTATTTACAGTTAGCTTCTCCGTAATCCATTTGCACACAATATTATTCTGTATTCTTGGAATCAGGGAAGAGGCAGTGCAGAAACGCTACAGACGTTCATGCTGCGTTTAGCTAAAACTCCGAACTCGAGACTAAGGAATACCAAAGAAAATGGGAAACATGGGTCGGTCTCCTGAACCCTAACAAAGTAGATAAGTTGTACTTTGTGTGTAGTACAACCCAACTACTTTATTAGTAGCAGCTAACCTGCTACTAATAAATAACATGCACAGAGGTCAGAAATGTTCCACCTTCCTGTTAAATCATACGCAGCATCGACAACTCATAAGATCAAATGTTTTTGAATATATATTTTCTTATGGATTTTTTCCTCTTTTAAATTTCTACTACTTCTGTGTACCTGTATGTGCTAAAAGTATGTATGTAGTCCAAAAGTATTAGACATGGACACTCCATATAGGTGTTTAGGAACAATGGGGAAAATATGGGTCATATTTCTGATGGGTGCTTTTTATTTCTGATGAACTCTTTATTTCTCGATCTTGCCATTTAGCGTCGCTCAGGTCAAGCAATCTTCCATGTTTTGTGATGGTGGAAAGCACTCTTGCACAATGAGCCATACTGTGAATAAACTTTGCTATCTTTGGGTCAAATTATTTGTCCAAAAATAAAAACAAAGTGGGGTAGCAGAACATAGTTGGAAGTTTAATGGATTGGAAATGATTTTTGGTTTGCAACAAAAGCTACAAAAGTTTACCAGCTTTTCTCTGTACAGGGTAACAGCTAATAAACCATAAGCATTAATCTTGGTGGTCAGTATGGACTTCAAGAACATTTGTGAAGATCCAAGATATAACCTCTAAGGGTTTTTATCCTCACAGGGGGTTTGTATCCTCCAAACTCGAGATAAAGTCAAATTCCTCTGAAAAGAAAAAACAAGTCAGGATCATGTGTGAATAACTGTAAACCATCACTGTAATTATCACCAAATAAAACTTCTAAGAATGCCTTATATAAATAAATATTTTGGACATGTTCTGTAATTTTATATAAGTGTACACAGCAGTGAACACACACACACCATGAACACAAACCCGGAACAGTGGGCAGCCATTTATGCTGCGGCACCCGGGGAGCAGTTTGGGGGTGTGTGGGGGAGTGTGTGTTTCACTGCCTTGCTAAAGGGCACCTCAGTCGTGGCTGGGAACCTGAGACTCGAACTCACAACCTTAGGGTTGAGAGTCAGACTCTCTAACCATTAGGCCACGACTTCCCCACCTTCCGACTGTCACATGACAGTGGAACAGGTTGTGTGTGTGTGTGTGTGTGTGTGTGTGTGTGTGTGTGTGTGTTAGAGAGAAAGTGGGAGGGACCTGTGGTTAAAGGCTGCACTGAAAGCCGAGCTTTGGTGAACAGGGCTATGTTACTCAGTGCTCCTCCATCACTCTTGTGCTTCAGGTGATATTTCTTCAGCTCAGTCAGTGGAATGAAGCGCTTGGTCATCCTCTCAAATTGGACATCCACCTACACAAACATCGATCAACAGAAAATCCTATTACTCTTCAGCGAAAAACACAACAGCTGCCTGTGTTAATGTTTATACCATGACGTTGTTCAATACTCTATTCTGATTGATTGGGTAGTGATTCATTCATATTCGTGTGCTTCATGTGGTAAAATGGCGAGAAGGTCTGATTTGTTTATTTGCCAAAGGTTTTCAGCTCTTTGTTACAAGCTGTAACTGCGGTTTCTAAGAAGTCTATAGATGGTTTTATGGCTTCTCTGGTAACATGACCATCGAGAGAGAAAAAGTATAAATAAATTGTTGTTGCCAAAGTTGTTGCCAAATTGGTGTTTAAGAGGACTTCAGGAAAATGATGCTATTGGAAATTATTAAAATACCAGGAAAGCTTGTTTCCCAGATAAAGTAAATCTTGGACCTTACCATACTCCACTTAGGGTTCTCGGCTTTGCTGGATGGATCATAATGCACGTCTTTCTTGTCGAACTGCGTATGGTCAACATAAGCCTCCTTCACAATCTGGAATGTCAATGCTGCATCTTTAAAAGAAATATCAACGTGTTTAATTTCAGTTACACCGAGTCTGCATTGTCATACTCACCTTTATGATACCCGCTATTCCCGGCTCTTTACAGTTGCTGTGGTAAAAGAAAGCCTGCTGACCCACTTTCATATCTCGCATGAAGTTACGAGCCTGAAAGACCCCAGCACAGAAATTACAGATCGTCTGAACCCAGATTCAACTCAAAGATACACAACAGAAGGAGCTTGTTCCAAAAAAGGCTTACATATCATAAAGTAATATGTTTAGAACTCTAATGGTACAACATAGGAGCGGCAGCTGGACATCAAGGGCCATCGGTGAACAAAAGGTTTACGTGACTATGATTTCATTTAAAACAATAGTATTACCTGCCCATTTTGGTGATACCACCTGTAATAATCCCAAGCAAATGTACACATGACCATGATTACCATTTTAAAGACATCTGCAATGGCATCACCCAGCCATTGGTTGATCAAACACGAAGAACTTCACTTATTTTGTCACTGCTACACTGGAATAAAATACTTTATTAAGATCTTCACCCTCATCAATTTAGTTTCTTACAACACCCATGTGGACCATCACACATATATGTGCTCCTTAGCCAAACTGTTACCACAAAAGCTTTTGTATACTGTAGCTTTACGATTTCCATTACCTGGAAGGAAGATGCCCGAGCCTGTTCCAGCATGACAATACCCCTGTGCACAAAGCAAGCTCCACAAAGTAATGCTTTGACAGGTTTGGAGCGTAAGATCTCAAGTGTCCTGTACAGAGCCCTGAGTTGTTTACCTCCATTGGAGGAGGATCTCTTGAACATAAATCCACACAGACATGCTCTAAGATCTAGTGGAAAGCCTTCCCAGAAACGTGAAGGCTATCATACCACAAAAGGGAGACAAAATCCAAACTGGGATGTTTAAAGTGCACCTATAGGTGTGATAGTCAGGTGTCCACAAACGTTTGGCCAGGTGTGGTAAATACTTCATTTGAATCCCAAGTGAACACCTTTTGATCAGCTGCAAAGCCCATCACAGCTTTATATTATATTGATGCACCTGTTCTATGTCGCTTATATATCAACTTTATAGGACCTGACACCGGAACCTGCACAGCAGTTGCTCCAGAAATAGTGACATGGGCATGTTTATTTAGTATATATGGAAGAACTCCAGCGTCAAAGCTTTGTAACAGAGCTCCGGACAGGTATTTCTTGTTTTTTAGTCACATGAGTGGTTGTACTTTTTTGCCTAGTTAATCAAAATAGAAAGAGAAAGTAGCTGGTGAGGACACTTTATAACAAACTTGCAGACTTTAGAACTTGTTTTGCAGGGTTTAAAACATCAGATCTAGCTAAAAATGGATAAAAATAAAAGTACAATGTTATTTTCCAGTCAATAGAAAACTTGACAAATTGCTGTTATTAGATGAATGAAACACTTCCAGACTTAGCTGATTATTTTCCTATCACAGCATGTACTGTCGTTATGGGTTATATAAACAGGAAGGGAAGATGACAATGCATGATTAAGGCAGATTAAAGGTGGTTTAAACTGATCAGAGGTCAGAGAGTTTTGTGTTTCAAGGTAATGAGTGGCATTTCATCTCATCACTTTTACCTGATAATTCCTCACTCCGTCCCAGCAGCCTCTTTGATCAGGGAGAGCTTTCAGGTCCTCAATTCCAAACTGCAAACATTCATTAAAGAAAATTGAAAAATAAAGAAAAATATTACTTTGGTTAAACAGAGGATGAGATGGATGCAGATGAACAGAAAGCAGGACCTTTATGTTTACCTTCACATCCACTCCATTCTCTATCCGGCTCTCAGGTTCAGACTTCATCAGCCAGTGGGTGTAAGCGGCTTTCACTGACTCTTTTGCGGATGCTGCTTTCTTTCTTTTACCACCTCTGACACCATCCTCAGCATCAGATGAATCTTCGAGGGCTTTACCTGCATTATCAATTACAGTGTTTACATCTGTAGCCACAAACATACTGTATAATAGAATTTGCTGCTTACTTTTCTTATTCACTATGGCAGCACCTCGAGACCTCTTCTTTGGTGCCATGTTTCACACGAAAAACTGCAAAATTAAAATATTAGTAAAACTAACCCTGACCTATTTATCAGTTATCACAGGCATTATAGTGAAGCCCAGGGAGCAGTTAATTCCATCATTAATGACTAAAAATAGGAATTTCACTTTAAAACATGAGTACAGATGATGTATAGCAAAATACTAAAACCATTAGCGTCCAGGATAACATTAATTTATAAGAAATGTTTCCTATAAAACTCTCAATTTTCCATTGACTTGCTGTATGCATAAATCACACTTGACGTTCTTGATGTACCCTTTATGATCGACTGAAACAGAACTACAGTACAGATGAACAACATTACCCATGATTTTTCACCTACATGATCAGGTTGCCAGATACGCGATATCGGTGGATTTATATCTATATTTTCGGTAGAAGTACAGTAATTACAATCAATGATTAAATGCTTGTTTTTTTTTTTTTACTATTATTCCGTTGAGAATTATTCCCGAATGGTTATCTACCCGACATCACAGGGTGTTAAATCAAAAAAAAAAAGTTTTATATAATACATGAGCTTATTATTATGATAATCACTGCACCTGTTAGTGGCTTTAAATATAACGGATGGTCGTTTTGTATTTTAATAAAAAAAAAAAACAATACATTGTAAGGGATTATTAGTAAAAAAAAATCAATGAAGTATATGTTTTCTTACCTATTTGTAAAGTATTTATATTAAGTATTTATCTCATAATAGTTATTTATTTATAGTGTAAACGAATCTGTACGTTTTTAGTATCGGTATAGTGCCTACTTTTAGAAAGGAACTGTGTACAATAGTCTTGCTGCTCGTTTTAGCGCGGATCTGGCAACCCTGGGTTGTGACCCTGACTCTGTGAATCAAAATGGCGGCGGCTGCGTCTCTGTGGCGGCTGGTACGTTCTGCCTCATGTAGCATTAACAGAAGTAGAAGTTTAATATGTAACAGTGTACAGAAACGAGGAATTGCAGCCTGCATCGATCGTAAGTAAAACTCTGATGATGCACTTTATATCTGCGTGTCTTTGCGAGCGGCTGTTCACCTTCATACCTGCATGTGACGTGAGCTTGACAAAAAAAGTGCAGAGGAAGAATTACGTCATCAGACACGCCTATCTGTTTCAACCAATCAGCGTTCTGATTTTTTCAGGCGACCGCATGTTATGTCTGGGCGCGTCAACGCTTTACTACTTTTACTTTATTTAACGTGCATTAAAAAGATGACCACAAAATCAGAGCTTTGTAAATAATATTTGTTAAGAAATCAAAATAAAGAATGCTGTGGAATTGGAGAAATAAGACATTTTGGGATGTGAGAGAGTAGTTGCATTTAAGGTGGAAAAAATAATGGTCTGAAGTAAACAATGACTCAAAGTTTACATGGAGTTCCCAAAAACATTCAGACTTTTTAATAACTGAATTGTACTGAACTGTACTGAGCACAACACACACACGCGCACACACACACACACACACATCCACACATCAACTGTATGGATAGGGATGTGGTACCCTAGTTGTTATGGTGTTGGACTGCTGACCGGAAGGTCATGAGTTTGAATCCCAGGTCCATCAAGCTGCCACTGCTGGGCCCCTGAGAAAGGCCCTTAACCATCAATTGCTTAGTTGTATAAATTGAAATAAGTTTTAAGTCACTCTGGATAGGTGTGTCTGCTAAATGCTAGAAATGTAAATGTAATGCAATTACGCACTCTTCCAATATACATCCATCAAACTGTTTACATGCTGCTTTACACACTGTTTTTGCTCTTTGCACATGCTGTCTCACATTTCAGTCGATTGCTGTTTTACACAATACTTTACAATATCTCAGGTAATTGCCGCTATACTAATGTGTTCATTCCAGTATTTTTGCACATGCAATATTGATTAAACATACAGTATTTACTGTATGCGTCTGTTTATTGTCTTTTGTGTAATGTCTTGTATTTTATGTCTTGTCTCACACTGTTCGCACCAGGTTGCACAGATGCACTTTATGTATCTAGGATTAACTTACAAAGTCCTTAGCTCTGTCTTTGTTTAATGTAGCTCCCTGGTCCTGGAGAAACGTTGTCTCATTTCACTGTGTACTGCTACAGCTATATATGGCTGAAATGACAATAAAAGCTTCTTGATTTGACTTTACTTGGAAAAGAATGTCGTATAATTTTGTCATTCTTTTGTCTTTATGAGTCTCAGGAAGCTTAAAAACAGCCGAAGAGGATTTATCTGGTGATATTTTTTACTCACTTAGGAGAAATTGCAAGACTCATGCTATATTAATCCAATCAAGATTACAGATGATGAAAATATGCAAATAAGAAGTAGATTAAACCAGGGTTTGGGAATGTACAGTGTGAACCATTATAAATAGCCAGGATTAATTGTTAACACTGGTAAAGTATGAGTAGTGTGAAACGTGAAATAAAATCACAGAGGATTCCTTTTTTCAGAGTTTCCAATCACCCAGATAGACTAGTTCAAATGTAAAAATATAAAAACTTTATTTTTTTATTTCTTTTATTCCACAGCAGTTTCAAAACAATTAAAGCTTTTGCCATATGATTTGCCGTACATTATCTGTTCACAGTGACTAGCTAATTCTGCATGATGATGAATGTATGATTGTTGTACTTTGTAGTATCATCCAAATATTGTATTTACTTTAGAAAATCTTGTTTAAATAATTTCTCTCTCTTGTTTTAGCTTCTGTAGGTCTCACAGATGAGCAAAAAGAATTTCAGAAAGTGGCGTTTGATTTCGCAGCCAATGAAATGGCACCACACATGGCACAATGGGACGAGAAAGTAAGAGGCTGGTTTTCAAATTGAATCTGTTTTAAAAAAAACAACAAAAAAACTAAACCACAGCTATGCGTTATGAAACCCATATCATGTGTATATATTTTTCTAAAGGAATTCTTTCCTGTGGAAACCATGAGAAAAGCAGCCCAGCTTGGCTTTGGTGGAATTTATGTGCAGCCGGATGTTGGGGGCTCGGGACTGTCTCGCCTCGACACGTCCATCATCTTTGAAGCTTTATCCACTGGTTGTGCGAGCACCACGGCTTATATCAGCATTCACAAGTCAGTATAAATGTTAAGGTTTACCAGACAACAAACAAGGCTGAGTAGATTCCACCGTAAAAGGCTTTATTTTGTCTAACCAAATTTAAGAGAAACTCACCAACATTTCCTGTTTGTCACTACCGACTATCACGAGTTCCCCGACTCGACAAATTCCACAGTGAGTACATTCATTCATTCATTCATTCATCTACCGCTTATCCGGACTAATCGGGTCACGGGGAGCCTGTACCTATCTCAGCCGTCATCGGGCATCAAGGCAAGATACACCCTGGACGGAGTGCCAACCCATCGCAGGGCACACACTCTCATTCACTCACACACTCACACACTATGGACAATTTTCCAGAGATGCCAATCAACCTACCATGCATGTCTTTGGACCGGGGAGGAAACCAGAGTACCCGGAGGAAACCCCCGAGGCACGGGGAGAACATGCGAACTCCACACACACAAGGCGGAGGCAGTGAGGACACTCATCTATAATTCCCAAGCGTCCAAGCAAATCAGAGAATAATTCCTTCAGTCTTTTTTTTTTAACAGTGAGACACAGAATAACAACAAAAAAACCCAGAAAAACGCAACCCTTGTTGGCAATCGCAGAGGTCAAACGTTACTTGTAGTTGGCCACCAGGTTTGTACACATCTCAGGAGGGATTTTTCATTAAGTCATTAAGGTTTTAACACTGACGTTGGCAACTCGAACCTTCAGCTCCCTCCACAGATTTTTTTATGGGATTAAGGTCTGGACATTGGCTGGTCCACTCCTGGACTTTAAGGTGCTTCTTCTTGAGCCACTCCTTTGCCTTGGCTGTGTGTTTTGGGTCATTACGTGACGTGACATACGTCATAAGTACAGTGACCCATACTCAGAATTTGTTCTCTGCATTTAACCCATCCAAAGTGCACACACACAGCAGTGAACACACACACCGTGAACACACACCCGGAGCAGTGGGCAGCCATTTATGCTGCGGCGCCCGGGGAGCAGTTGGGGGGTTTGGTGCCTTGCTCAAGGGCACCTCAGTCGTGGCCGGCCCGAGACTCTAACCCACAACCTTTGGGTTACGGGTTCGAGTCTCGCTCGTTGTCTTGGAATACCAATCTATGTACCATTTTCAATGCCCTTGCTGAGGGAAGGAGGTTCTCACCCAAGATTTGACAATACATGGCCCCGTCCATCATCCCTTTGATGCAGGGAAGTTGTTCTGTCCCCTTAGCAGAAAAACACATGTTTCCACCTCCAAGTTTGATGGTGGGGATGGTGTTCTTGGGGTCATAGGAAGCACTCCTCCTCCAAAACATGGCGTGTTGAGTTGATGCTCGATTCTGGCCTCAAATTACCACAAAACATTTACCCAGTTCTCCTCTGATTCATTCTTCATATTCATTGGCAAACTTTAGACGGGCTTTCTGGAGCAGGGGGACTTTGTGGTCACTGCAGGATTTCAGTCCTTCACGGCGTAGTGTGTTACCGATTGTTTTCTTAGTGACTATAGTTCCAGCTGCATTGAGATCATTGACAAGATCCTCCCGTGTAGTTCCGGGCTGATTCCTCACTGTTCTCATGATCATTGAAACGCCACATGGTGAGATCTTGCATGGAGCCCAAGACTCAGTATTTACTGCATTCTATTCAGCACCAACTGCTTCCGATTCAGTATTTACTGCATTCGATTCAGTATTTACTGCATTCGATTCAGTATTTACTGCATTCGATTCAGCACCAACTGCTTCCGATTCAGTATTTACTGCATTCGATTCAGCACCAACTGCTTCCGATTCAGTATTTACTGCATTCGATTCAGCACCAACTGCTTCCGATTCAGTATTTACTGCATTCGATTCAGCACCAACTGCTTCCGATTCAGCACCAACTGCTTCCGATTCAGTATTTACTGCATTCGATTCAGCACCAACTGCTTCCGATTCAGTATTTACTGCATTCGATTCAATATTTACTGCTTCCGATTCAGTATTTACTGCATTCGATTCAGCACCAACTGCTTCCGATTCAGTATTTACTGCATTCGATTCAGTATTTACTGCTTCCGATTCAGTATTTACTGCATTCGATTCAGCACCAACTGCTTCCGATTCAGTATTTACTGCATTCGATTCAGCACCAACTGCTTCCGATTCAGTATTTACTGCATTCGATTCAGCACCAACTGCTTCCGATTCAGTATTTACTGCATTCGATTCAGCACCAACTGCTTCCGATTCAGTATTTACTGCATTCGATTCAGTATTTACTGCTTCCGATTCAGTATTTACTGCATTCGATTCATTATTTACTGCATTCGATTCAGTATTTATTGCATTCGATTCAGCACCAACTTACTTTTTCTTTTTTACTGATGCAATAGCATGAGACAAACCATTATTTAAACTATTACATTCCGTATTTATCCAATCATGGTCGTTAACACTGCAAGTATGCAAATTCTCTAAAAATTCATATCATTTGCACCTCTGTGTTTTCCTTCTCTTTTCTTCTTTATGTCTCTGTGAGTCTCAGATAGTGTCTTTAGAGGATCTTTTTTCACTTAGGTGAAATTACAAGACATTTTTATGTTATATTTATCCAGTCATGGTTTCTGGTGCTGCAAATATGCAAGTAAGAAGACGGTTAAACCAGGGTTTTGGAATGAACAGAGTGAAAAAACTTATTATGAATTGCCAAGATTAATAGTTACCCCAGATTAAAGTATGAGCAGGGTGAAACATGATACAAGATAACCCAGGATTCTGTTTACAAGACGGCCGACTCGTGTCACCTGAATGCAGGTCTGTTGTGTGTGTTGCAGTATGTGTGCCTGGATGATCGACACCTTCGGTAATGATGCACAGAGAGAGAAGTACTGTCCTGATCTCTGCTCTATGGAGAAGTTTGCTTCTTACTGTCTGACTGAGCCTGGTAGGACACAGAGGTTTATCAATATAATAGTGTTTTGAAATGTTAAGCTCAAGCTACACTGGATGGTCTCAGTTTCTACAATGTCACCTTAGCAAATAAATACAACCTGAATATAGTCAAATGTAGCTAGATTTTTTTTTAATAAGATTACTATGAACCTAATATTATATAATTCGATTTTTAAACCTTTACTCATCGCATGCATCCAATTAAAGTTGGCATCTTTAGACATAAATCCTAAACATCTGGTTGAAAAATCTGCCAAGACTGGTGAAGCTTGAAATCAGTCCAAAAAATAGGCTTGAAATACGTTTATCAATCTCATCTTTGGTTTATTGTGATCTTATAAAAGAAAAGAAATTGGACTGTATTCAAGGTATTTCCACATGCGGGGCAACTGGAAGGGTGCAAGCTAACACACGGTTCTTCAGAGCGATATGAAGACAAACACTATACATTTTTTATTTGAGCTTCTGCTCATGCTGCAACAAAGCAACTAAAAACGTTTTTTTTGGGATATTTCTATCCAAATTTCACAGAGTTTACTCTATTTTGTGTTAGTTTATATGACTGCACTCTTTCTCGTACACAAGATCAGAGAAGCTCATGATTGGCTGGTGTTGCTGTGATTGGGCATTCACATAATTCCAGGGGTTTCGTTACCACGACGTAAAGTGGGCGTGTTTCCGGAGGTCTTGGAAAAACGCCCTCTTTCAAAAAAAAAAAAAAGAGCATACCTACGAAGGACAAAACAGCCATACAGGTAGAGTTATTTTAGAAAACAAATAAACAACCAAAAACTACGGTTATGGTTAGCGTTAGGGTTAGATTATCAAATAGGCCACGCCTACCCGATGACGCAATATCTGTTACGCTGTCCTGAAATCCCTGGAAATAAGTGCATCCCGCTGAGATTGACAGGGGTGAGAGTAATAACTCCTGCCCCACTCAGACAATGTGATGTTAGACGCAGCGATCATCTTCCAAGTGTTCATTTGTCCAAAAATATGCAGTCGTCAAATTCCTCTCAGAATATCTGCCTCGTGCTCCATGTTGTTTCATGAGCGATTGATGAATTGATGAAGACCGATGAATGAAAACACTTAGGTTGAGTTAAACCCTAGAGTGATAGAGTGGTGATATTGGAATATCAATATGACATCATGTTGTTTTTTATAGTCACTGATCTTTTTTTATTGAAAGGAAATTAGTTTGCACGTGTCTATCAATCTTCATCATAACTCATCTTTAGCATAGCATTTAACGTTTCCTGTTTTTCTTTGAGGGAGTGGAAGCGATGCAGCATCACTGATCACCAGCGCAAAGCAACAAGGAGACCATTACATCCTGAACGGCTCCAAGGTACTGAGACCTTCCGAAGGTCAACATACTGTAAAGAGTAATGATGAATGTGTTTATGAGTGTGTGTGTGTGTGTGTGTGTGTGTGTGTGTGATTTCCCAATCAGGCCTTCATCAGTGGTGGAGGGGATACAGATGTGTATGTAGTGATGTGTCGTACTGGAGTAAAAGGCCCCAAAGGCATCTCCTGTTTGGTGGTGGAGAAGGGAACTCCAGGACTCAGTTTTGGTAAAAAGGAGAAGAAGGTAAGCCATGATCCTCTGGAGGAATAATTAAAACAGTCTTCCTGAATTGTCCTGATAAAATTCCTGTAATATTGAGGTTTTGCTTTGCTCATCAGCTCATGTCGTGTTCTTGTGATCCTGAATGATAGTAAAGAAGAGCTGAGATGAAGCTTCACTTTTCCATATCAGTGCAGTTTGCTCCTCTTCTTCATAATATCGACGGCGTTCCAAACCAAAAGCTCTGTAATTCACTGATGCGTCTGTTTTGCGTAGTCTTTTGTTTGGGACTTTTTTTTTCTCCCAGCTAAGCAGTCCTTTCAGGATTTCGCAATTTTGTGGTTCGCATAAATGAACAGAAAATCAAGCAAAAGCTACATGAGCACAACTGTCACAGAATGTAATGACCTTTGTGTCTTCACTGGTAGGAGATTACAAGAAGAATCCTGGGCTTGCATTTTCATCAATTCTGTAGTCTTCCGCAATAAAGTACAAAAAAGCCACAAAATCAATTTGTTTAGTTGCAACTAGAGGTCTTCGCGGGACCACTTGGATCCGAAAACCCGAGGTCCGACCGAGACCCGAGAGGGTTATGGTCTAAAAGTTTCACGTGTGCCTCGGACACGGGTCGGGTCTAATAATAGCGCCATCGGGTCTCGGGTAATTTAAAATGAATGTGTTTTTACCGAACGGACCCGAGAAGAACCGAATTACTGTACCTCGTGTGTGTGCATCGACTCGAGTCATTTTCCAACCTCTCCTCTGTTTGCCAAGACCGCCTGTGACATCCTGTTGCTGGCGGTAAGCTAATTTACATTGAAACAGACCTGTCAATCAATTTTGAATCCACGCTGTAGCAGTTACTTTTCTTTCTGACTGGTGCGTGCAGGGCTGCATCGGTGTGTGCAACATTCGGGTCCAGTTGCGTTAAAAAAATAGCCGTCGGGTCAGACTCAGGTCTGATTTTTCGGGTTTTGTCTCGGGTCTTTCTTAAAAAAATATGCACATCGGGTTCGGGTAAAAACTGATTCGGGTCACTTCGGGTCGGGTACATTTCCTTAGACCCGAGAAGACCTCTAGTTGCAACCGTAGAAAAAAAATAACTCAGCTAGAGGGCAATAATATGATGTTCAAGGTCCGTCCCAAATCACATACAGGTACATATACACTATCCTACACCATTTTGTATAAATGTTGTGAGTCGAGCGTTCACACCGAAAATCCCAACAACTGGAAGTGCACATTAAGAACCTGATGCACTTCAATTCAACCGCAAAACTGAACTGTGGAACAATTCAAACTCTCGCAGCTTTGCTTACGTAGAGGAAGAGACGTGGGGTGGGGGGGCTACCAGGAGCTGACTCTGGATGAGAAAACAAGATGGCTGACAGAATTATAGGGGACACGACATCTTACAAACGTCTTTTAAATGAGCTCATGTTGTGTGTTTTATTTAACAAATTCACTGTATTTTGCTAAAGCTACCGAGTCATCGAGTAAGAAACGGCTTGTACTTTCAGTTAGTAAAAAGTTAGTGTTCCGTTTAAGGCAAAACTATTTTTCTAAAACTCATACACTTGGAGGTTTAGAGTACATAGTGTAAGTGCGGTGTACATAAGAGAGTATGTCATTTGGGACACAGCTTCAGTCCAGCTGTTTGTGTTGCGCAGGTTGGTTGGAACTCGCAGCCCACAAGAGCAGTGATCTTTGAAGACTGTGCGGTTCCCGTGGCTAATCGTCTGGGAACAGAGGGACAGGGTTTCAACATCGCCATGCACGGCCTCAACGGAGGCCGAATTAATATCGGTGAGCTAGCTGACGATGAGCAGTGACACGTGTCCGCTGAGCTGGACGCTGAGTCACTCTCCTCAAACCGTTAGGCTGATTTTCTCAAGATTTGTGACCATCTTTGCCATCTGTAGGCATTTGGGAACATGCTGATGTTTGTTAAATCTTGAGATAACTTAAATATTTCTAAACACATGCAATTCATACAAGTTTAGGATTTAGTCCTGAAATATCAAAACTGATGTTATAAGAACCTTCATGAAAACGAGCACCAAAGATATTGATATTTGATGTTTGTATTATCTTATATTTGTTCATCCTAATTTTTGTTGTTGGTCAAAAGGCAAATATGGCATTGCTTTAAAATAAGTCCATCCTTAAAAATATTTTGGTTTGCAGTAATAGTAAAAAAAAAAAAAGTGTCGGTAGGTAGGTCTATATATATTTTTTTTTCAAGTTTCAATGTAAAAAAAAAAAAAGTACAATTTTGGTGATGGTGATTACGTAGGTATGACTTTAAACAAATCAGCATATCGTGACGTCACTGACTGAGTCTTCAACCCGTGCCTTCGGGCGCATCATTGCAAACCTTATTTTGATGCTGGGCCACAGCTTTTCCAGAACTTTCATGTGTTTAGATGTGTTATGGTGCCCGAACCCGTATGACTTTGAACGGTGACCGCGAAAAATTTTATTTACTGCAGCTGCAGCGCGAACCATACGCACAGGCCATAGTGTGACATCCGGTAACCAATAGTGTAAACATAGATGACGTCACGGGTTTTTATTTAAAAGAAAGAACGTAGCCTTCGTTTGTATGTAGGGCTAGGCAATTCATATATTTACAATACTTCCTAAAATATAATTATTATTGTATTGCTTTTGTATTAGTTGTTTGAAGAGTAAAAAAAAAATTGGTCGGTCTTAACGCAAATTTACAACCGGCAAAAAGTCGAGTCGGTCCTAAATTGTGAACATTGTTTAACATCCTAAATTGCAGGGTCGGTGGGGTTACGGCAAACAAGGATTGCCTAAGGGAAAATTATTTACAATTCTAATTGGCATGTGTGAGGGTTTGTTTTTAAATCAGCTGTGTAAAGTGTAGTGCTTTTTACTCAAAGAGTACAAATAATACTGGTGCTTAAGTATATATAAAAATGCTGCATATGTTTGTAGTGCTTCTATTTTCTGTAGTACTTGTCCTTCACAGAGTTGCCGGGAGCCTAGAGTGTAATCCAGGGGATTTGGTGAACAAGGTGGGGAATATGCTGGAGGAGGTGCCAGTGCATCATAGTGCATTATAGTGCATCATAGTGCACAATAACACATTCTCACACACTCATTCATACACTTTGGACAATTTACAAATACCAGTCTGCCTCCAACATGTCTTTAGCTAAACTGGAGTACCTGGAGGAAACCTCTGAAGCACAGGGAAAACATGCGAAGTCCCAATCTTTGCCTCAGCCAATCACTGGGTTTAACTTGTGCTCACTCCACAGCTTCCTGCTCCCTCGGAGCTGCTCACGCGTCTGTCCTGCTCGCCCGAGACCACATACGTGTTCGCAAACAGTTTGGAGAACCTCTTGCAAACAGTCAGGTGAAGAGTCTGTGTGTGATTTACATTCCCATCGTTTCGTTCTGCTGTTCAAACAGCTGTGCCGTGTAGTTGATCCATGTACTGCTAATTAATATCTTTTGGGTTTTGTTCTGAATTCAGTTCCTGCAGTTTAAGCTGGCTGAAATGGCCACCAAGCTGGTAGCGTCTCGGTTGCTTGTGCGTCAAGCTGCCGTCGCTCTGCAGGAGAAGAGACCAGATGCTGTGACACTCTGCTCCATGGCAAAACTTTTCGCCACTGATGAATGCTTTGTGGTGAGTGCAGCCACATGAGCACTCGCGTGGTGTATGTGAAATAAAGTACGGTGACCCATACTCAGAATTTGTTCTCTGCATTTAACCCATCCAAAGTGCACACACACAGCAGTGAACACACACACCGTGAACACACACCAGGAGCAGTGGGCAGCCATTTATGGGTTGGGAGGGTTTGGTGCCTTCCTCAAGACTCGAACCCACAACCTTAGGGTTAGGAGTCAAACTCTCTAACCATTAGGCCACAACTTCTTTTAGTGGATATGCACCATCAAGAGGATTCTTAAAAACCTTAAAATGGCCTTTGTGTGCATATTTTAGATATATTGCTTATATTCCCATGGTGCGGTGGTCTGGAAAACCCATCGGATGTGGCTGAATTGTAGAAAAGAGCCAAAATGATGAGTTGTGACCCATACATACTGTAACGTACACTTAAATACTGTGTTACACTTTCAAGGAACACAGAAGGTACGAATCAGGATCAGTGTCCTGGCATGTAGGTGGTGGGATAAACTTCCCCTAGATGTCCAAAAAAGCTGAGTCACTGCCGGTGTTCAAACAATGTCTTAAGAAAAAATACTTCCTTTAGTATTTAAAGTAGCACAGAGTATTTAGATCAATGATATTCTTTGTCTGTGTCCTACTGAATCTGCTAAATATAAAGTGAACGTCTCAAAAATAAATAAATATATCAAATATTTTACTAAAATGCTATAGAAGTGAATGTTTTCTCTGCACCTAGGCTTTCTGAAAAGATCTCGAGGTGAGCAATGAGCTGGATCTTCGAAGCTTTAGAAATATATTTACAGTGGGGCTCGAAAGTTTGGGCACCCCAGGTAAAAATTTGTATTACTGTGCATAAAGAAGCCAAGAAAAGATGGAAAAATCTCCAAAAGGCATCAAATCACAGATTAGACATTCTTATAATATGTCAAAAAAGTTAGATTTTATTTCCATCATTTACACTTTCAAAATAACAGAAAACAAAAAAAATGGCATTTGCAAAAGTTTAGGCACCCTGTTAATATCTTGTATTGCACCTCAAACAAGAATTGAAAGACTCTTGGCTGGCTACAAAAAGCGTTTACAAGCTGTGATACTTGCAGATAAAAAGGAGGTGGTGCATGCTATAAACTCTGCAGGGTGCCCAAACTTTTGCAGACGCCGTTTTTTTGTTTTCTGTTATTTTGAAAGTATAAATGATGGAAATAAAATCGAACTGTTTTCGGACATATTATAAGAATGTCTAATCTGTAATTCGAAGCCTTTTGGAGATTTTTTTCTTGGCTTCCTTTCACTGTAGGTGAAAAGTAGAGTTTTCTCAGTCGTATGTATTATGATTATATTTGACTTTTAAATGAAATGTAAATGAAGTGATAAATGAACTGACGTTTTTAAGGAAATATAGTTTACCTGGGGCATCTCAGAAAGCAGAAATGGGTTTGATATCCATTTACTTTCACGATACCTGTATAAACATCTGTGTGGAAAAAAAAACTGTTTGTCTTTTATGAGCTTTTCTATGAATATTTCCCCCATAGTAGGTAAGGTAAATACTGAAATACTTGAGAATGTTTACAAATCCTTAAAAACCTCTTAAAGTGTCTTCTTTCATATGTGTTCTTAATCACTCATTGAGTGGACTGTAAGAAAAACAGAAAAATTCAATGATGCACAACAAAACAGACTTCTGGTAAAAACTCTAAAACCATGTGAAGACCAACACTATAAAAATCAACAATGGTATAGAATATAACACAATTCAAATCACACTACTCTAGAACAAAGTGAGTTAAGCAGATAGTATACAAAAGACAGGAACCTACTTTACCAGAACACAATATAATCAAATGTAGAGAGTTAAAGCACACGTCATGGTATATGTATGTTTTTCCACAGTAATTACATGACCACAATTTCTTCTTTTGAATTCAGATATGTAACCAGGCTCTGCAGATGCACGGTGGATATGGCTACCTCAAAGACTACGCAGTACAACAGTTTGTTCGAGATATCCGAGTGCATCAGATATTAGAAGGCAAGTCCATGACCTAAAACATCTGAGACTTTATGCTATGTTCTCACACACAGCGCCTCGCGGTGACAAAGGCGACATTGTTATGTTTTGCCGCTGTTACATCATTGGCTGGTTAGATAAATGAATTTTATATACAAACGCCAAATCTTCCTCCAGAGTGTTTTATTTTAGCTGCAAGAAAACCGATTTAGAACGCTAGGTGCACCAGACGCTGATCGATTTTGTTACTATGGAAACCACTAGTAGAAAAGCCTACTGCTGACTTCGTAGTACAGCGACTAGATAAAATCACTGTATGTGTGAAGGTAGCTTTAGCCTTGTGCAAGTAGAAATATTATAGTTCATTCTTCACATACTTCTTTGCCCTTAGAGTTTACACTGTCTTCCTATTTCTTCTAGGATCCAATGAAGTGATGAGGATGATCATTTCCAAAAATTTACTGGCCGAGTCTTGAAATCAGGACTTCAGAAGCTCATCATGGACTCTGTTACAGTAGAAGTGACTAATAGATAACCAATCATACTGTATAATGAGAGACTGTTTATAATTAGAAATATGTCTGTTGTGTATTTTTGTCGTATGTTTCATATTGAACTTGCGCTAGTACGACATGCTGTAGGTGAACAAATTACCAATTAAGAAAAATAAAGTGTTTGATTACACTCCTGTCTTGAGGTTTGTGGGTTTGTCAGGTTGTTGTTGTTTCATCATTACAGATAATGGGATGTGTGTGAGGTCAAAAGCTATTTATATTTATTTCAGTTTCTGTGATGTGTGATGGCGAGAAATAGGGATAATAAACCTTTCACACTGTGCTTCACTCATTCACACCTTTTACACTGGGTAATGAAATCTCTGCATTTTTAACCCCGTTTTTAGAAAATTCCAATCAGTCCATCCGACACCGGCAACCATGTTTCATGTGTTTGCCTACAGTATGTGACATAATGTAAGACCCTCATGATGCATCAGCTATAAAGCAGGCAGATTTAAACATACATTTTATGTTCATCTGTAAACACAAACACGCATCGTATGAAAAACTAGGCAATGTGCCTTCAGATGGAGGAATACATCCTAGACTGAACTCCAGTCCATTGCAGGGCAACACACACATACTCACACACTCACTCACAACTAATATAGCCAGTCCACCTACTGTACAGCCAGAAAAACAGGCTCAGAAATCAGACTGAGGATCCTGGACAACTTGGCAACACATATAAACAGAGACACACACACATCCCCCCTTCTTTTTTTGGGTCAGGTTGTGTTGGATGTTGGTATCTGATTGGTCACCCCGAATTTTTATTTGATAGCATTAGAAGTTTCACCTATCAAAAGAAGTCTTGTTCGTTTGACGTTTGGTCGCGGCGCTGATCAACATTTCAAATCCATCAATCAATGAAAAGAAAGAGTTGAGAGGTAGAGAAAATTACTGTAACAGACTAATACTAAAACATCAAATTTCTGTTAGTTTTGAGATTAAACATCAGGATTTAGTTTTACAGAAAAATATTTCGAAAGTTACGTCGCGATATAAATTGACGTTAGACGCTATTAACAGATTAATCAGACAAGCGAGATCGGTTCGCTCCCCAGTTTAGCCATAATATACATTACGTTGACATTTGTGCTAGTTGCCTTGGCCACCCCCTGGCCACCCCATGTATAAAACTCTAGTTCCACCACTGTGTTGGTTTGTGGGATTTGGCAGACTGTCCATTTTACTATGAACACCTTTAAAAAGGTCCCATTCGTGCATGCACATGTTCTGTTCTGCTAAAAGTTGTGTCTCTGGAACATTGTGCGATTCACAAAGGCTGCGAGATCAGAACTTTTCCTGAAAAGCATATCAGTGATCTTTGATCTTGTGAATATTTCAAGCAAAACATTACTTTTACTATTACTATGCTTAAATGTTTAAGACATAAGATATATAACATTCACAGAAATATTTTTGAAAAAACTGTTATTATTTTTTAATATTCCAGAAAGGTTAGCTATGCCACTTTTTGCCATTTGAAAATAATGTACTTTATAATAAAGTTAATTATCTTTATAACACTTTGTAAATTATGATATAAATGACAAAAAGAAAAGATGTTAATATTTAGCTATTAAGATTATGAATGGCTGATTATATGGTAGCAGTGCACTTTTGAACTTTAGCATCTTTGGGCTAATATAATTTTAGCTAGCAGCAGAGTATTTCTGTCAGTATTACTATATTTAAATATTGAAGTCATAAGGCATATTTAACATTAACTCTAAATGTGTTTTTAAAGAGAATGGTGTGTTTATTAAAATTATTTTCTGGTTTAAAGTAGGGCGCACAGGGCACACACACACTCTCATTCACTCACACAATCACAGACTATGGACAATTTTCCAGAGATGCCAATCAACCTACCATGCATGTCTTTGGACCGGGGAGGAAACCGGAGTACCCGGAGGAAACCCCCAAGGCACGGGAGAACATGCAAACTCCACACACACATGGTGGAGGCGGGAATCGAACCCCAACCCTGGCGGTGTGAGGCGAACATGCTAACCACTAAGCCACCGTGCCCCGCTACTGTAATACATTTCTTAGAAACAGAAATTCTTCAGTGGATTCTTCCTTCAGGTAGAATTTGTGCTTTAATCCTATGAGTAAACAAAATGAAAGCCACAAGTCCTCTGATCAAAATGGTCTGTGCAGATATGAAGACAAACAGGCTGTGCAACAGTTGCGTCAGTCATAACCAGGTCCCAGCTACCCATATCCAGGACTGTCCTTTGGATTTTGATGAGCTGAATAAAATTTACAGCAACATCAACCAGCATGTGACAAGAAACGGCATTGGGGCACTGAGGTCAGCGTTCGAAAATAATATCCTGGTGTACGTCAGGGATGGTTATTCAGGAACGCCGTACATGACTACTGTACCTGCAGCAGTGGGAAGGTCCACATACCTCATCCCACATGGGTCAGGAGAACCAAACATTTAGTTGTGATGTATTTATCTTATCTGTAACCATATTAATGCTGTTACTACTGACTCTACGCTACAGATTAAGTTGCTTTATAAGGGAAATTGCACCATTTCAGGTTACTGTATGCATCAACTTTTACAATTACAGCACATACAAGACAAAGTGAAAATAAATATGTATATGTATCTATGTTGCAGGGCCAATGTGAATGTGCATGACCAGCTTAACTGGACTCCTTTACATCACTGCATTGCCCGACACAAGGACATGGTCACACTTTTACTTAAGCACGGTGCTGTTGTAGATTTCCAGACCTCTAAAGTAATGACGCCTCTAATGAGGGCCATCCAGAGTATTAATACTTAATACTATATACCCTTAAAGCATCAGAGGCAGTTGTAGTTTGACATTTCCAAAATGGCTGATAGCACAATTTAAACCTTCAGGTACTACACTATGTCATGGGGTATGTAGTATATAGTGTAAGAATGTAAAGCATAGTGTTTGATTTCTGTGGGTATTTTGGGGGATCTTTAAGGGATAGAAATAATTGCTCCCTTGCGCACACACGCACACACACACACACACACACACGACACATGTACAAATAAAAAAATACAAACTCAGCGATTTGTGGAAATCTCTGTAAAGCGTTGGAATGTGTGCGTGTACAGTATACAGTGTGTGTGTGTGTGAGAGAGAGAGTGTAGTGGTCAAGAAGAAAGGAGATCCTTTGAAAATAAGAGGATATGATAAATATCTCAGAAGATGCCCCATAAGAGCAAACATAAAGAAAAAAGGCAAACTTTTGTAGACAAATATGACAATAAACTGCTTTAATTGTTTTGTGTGTATTGTATCTCATAGATACATACAATAAGGCATAAGAAGCGAACACAAGTCATTTTTTTCTGGTGAGCTAATAAACAAAAAAACAAAAATAAATGTATAAATAAATCAACTAATAAACAAAAAAAATTTATTAATAATAAATGTTTTTAGCCTGGTGAGCTAATAAACAAACAGAAATAATAGAAATAAATCGGCTAATAAACAAAAAAAAGTTTAATGAATGTTTTGTCTGGTGAGCTAATAAACAGAAACAATTATAGAAATTGCCAAACAAGCAAACAAACAAAAATAAATGAATATGTTTTGTCCAGTGAGGAAACAAAAATAAATGTATACATTTGTTTTATTTAATTGTATATAAATAATCACACAAACTCTACTGTCTGTCTCTAACTCTCAAATAATGACAATTTTCTGGTGATGAATGTCGGTCTAGCACACTCTGGACCTTTTCCTCTGTGAATATGTAAATACACCGATCTGCCATAACATCGAATCCACCTGCTTAAATATCATGTAAGTCTCCTTGTGTTACAGAGACAACTGTGAAATGTAGAGACATGATGTGCTGCGGTATCTGTCTGCTCCAGGTTTATCAATAATCATCTCTCTACTGTCCAAGCTGTCCTTTAAGTAAAAAATAAAAATCCTTAATCAATTGGAAACTGATTCAATTGCAGGTGGTGGTAACCTAAGAAATATAAAATGTGTTATAACATAACATAATATAAAATCCCAACAACAGGGTTCTCCAACACATCACACCCACTTCTTAGTAGCGGTCATGATGAGACACGGTGAGACAAAGTCAAGTGAGGATCCAAATGCAGTTTAAAGTTTTAATAAACAAAACACAAATGAACAGGCAGGCGACATGGACATGGACATGGACATGGACATGGACATGGACATGGACATGGACATGGACATGGACATACCAACAACGACTAACACCAGGGAAGTGAACAGAGTAAATGTAGTAAACAGGAACCAATCACAAAGCGGAGACAATCAGAGACAAAGACAAAACACCTGGGGAAGAGATAGAGTGCAATTAGTGTCCATGGTAACAAATGAGTGGGCGGAGCAAACAATTAACAGGGCAAGGCAGCAGACAGAAACAAAGGAAAACACAGACAGACTCATTACAGTAGCTCACCTAAAGGTTCATAGAAAATGTACAAAATTATAAATCAAGAGTATGCAACAAGAATATGGAAATCATAAAATTAACTCAATAAACCTGTTTTAAGTTTCATTCATTCATTCATTCATTTTATCAAATGTATAGACGCCCCGCCCCTTTTAGTGACATCATAATATTTCCCATTGCAACTGCATATGAATGCCATGAAAATATAAATTGCCATTAAAAATGCCATTATTTATTCACATAAAGTCTAATACAAGTGCAGGTCTCTGATATCAAAATTAATATTAATTAATAAATTAAGGAGTTTCTTTCTTTTCCCCCCAAGTGTTGTCAAGTCAGGTCATGTGCCATAATAAGAACTGATAAGTCCAGTCAGCAAACCTGTTGTGATAAATCACTGAAAAATTAGCTCATGTCCACCTTAATAATGTCAAACTAGCTCTCAGAGGAAAAGTTTGGACCTAGACCGCTGCCCTACACAATAAACTACGCATACTTTTATAAACATTACCGTCTCCAATGGGTTCTTCACATTGCTTCAGTGTGTAACGTCGTCTGATTGTATTTCCCCTAAATGACCGCCAGAGGGCGCCCTTCTACGATTTTCTCTTTTTTTCTTGCTTATTATTATTTTCTGTAGAACTGCTATATAAAGCTCATGGATTCGAGCTCGTTACGTTTGTTTACAGTTTGTCTGCTAATCGTTTGAGCTCTGTGCCATGTTTTCCTGACTAGTTGTGTAAAATATTTTGTGTATTATATTTTGTGTAATATTGTTGTTTTATTGTTTGCTGGATATCTTGTGAATATTAACAGTTTATATTTTGAAATATTATATTTATATATTTATATATTGCAAATAAAAAAGGAATCATTTTGCTATCTATCTATCTATCTATCTATCTATCTATCTATCTATCTATCTATCTATCTATCTATCTATCTATCTATCTATCTATCTATCTATCTATCTATCTATCCACCCATCTATCCATCTTGATAACACCTGAAGCCCAAACTCATGCTCAGATCTTGTCCAGATGACAGGTGTATCCTTCCTATCACCCGAGAACGCTCCCTCTGATGATGTATTTTTTAGCTACTTAGCTAGTGCTGTCTAACTAATTGCCTGTAGCATACCTAAGACACACAACGATAACAAATGGCCAAATGAACATGATCTTGATCCTCTTCTGTGTCTGGAAGATAGTTGACAAAAAACAAGTAGATTTAAATACAAATAAAAAAAGTTTAATAGCACATTTTAGATCATCAAAAGGTGTAATCACTCAACATTGTGTGTTATAATACTCAAACTACTGTGTAATTTTGTTCCTTTCCAAACTGTCCCTGTACACAACTTGTCCCAAAGCCAAAAAATAGAATAAACCTGAGTTGATTTTATTTCTCTATAAATGATTAAAAAATTAAGATTATATCATAATTAATGTTTTGTTACTTGGCAAGTGTTTATTGTGTGTAGATATAAAACTTGTGAATTTAAATTGATTTTTACTGGATTGTGTCACCCACTATGCCTTATATAGTGTATAAAAAAGTATTTCCTGGAAAAAAGTTTATAATTCAGACGGAAACTCACTATCTAATGATAAAACGGCTGATACAATATGTTTACTTTTTGTACCCAAAGTTTGGTTTTGGTCTGTAATGCCCGGTTATTTCCAATGTTTCTCTAGGAGATTAATAAAAATATTATTCAGTTATTTTAGTACACACAAAAATGACAAATTCCTTCTGTGTATGCTCAAAGACCGAAACATCGCAAATGACAAACAAGACCGTAAGCCAAGCAAGGAAAAGAAAATAATCTGCTATTGTGGGTATTTTGTTGTTGTTGTTTTTTCCCCCCACACATTTGCACCCAGTGACAATAAGTGTCATGAATTTGGAGATCACCTAGATAGAATAAATTTTTCTATGTACATGGATAATATGTCCACGTTTACACCAGTGGGCTGAGGTGAGAGACTCTGAGATGTGGAGGCTGATCCCCATCAAAATGAGCTGACAGCAGAGGACCAGCTGACTGGCGCTTCCCTGAAGAATCAACGTTCTTTCTACTGAGGAAGAAAAAGAAAGAAATAAGGATTTCAGAAGTAATACATTTTTCCTTGTCACTTTTCAACTTTTCAACACACACCGCATTTTGTTCTCTGTGCAGCTGTGAGCTGTTTTCTGGTAGCAGAAGAAGAAATAAACGGCCGCCGCTGCAACGAGTAGGACCAGGAGAAAAAGTCCCATCAGCACACCACCAACCACTGCTGCACTGCTGCCGTCTGTCAAACAAAAAACTCTCATCTAGCAAACAGACTTTGAAACATACTTTTACTGAAATATATGATGGTATACTCACGTGCCACTTTCACTGCAATGCTGCATGCAGCCTCACCCAGATTATTTGAAGCTCTGCATGTGTAAGTTCCAGTAAAGGCAGAAGAAAGGTTGGACAAGAGAAGAGAACCAGTGCGCTGATCTGCAACACAGGAAATATGTATGTCTTCTGTTAGTTACTGTAACTCAAACGTCAAAGAACTGAATGGTGAGAAAACTTTATTCTCTATAACAGCATCACTGACAGTAGAATCAGCTGCAAGGTTTTTTGTCAGGGCTTGGACTTCAATGCTGGCCACATCAGCATCAATATCTCTACCTGTGAGCCACAGGACAGGTGGTGAAACCGACTGCAAAGATGACTCAGATACTGTATCATTAAAGGTTCCAAACGGTTTAATGTAAATCTCAAAACAGGCACAAAATAAACCAGATGCAAAGGTTAGCCTCAAAGTTCAGCAGAAATAAACGAAATGAAAAAGCAAAAAAAAAAAAAAATAATAATAATAATCCTACCGGAATATATCTTTGAGGCAAAGAGGAAAAAAACACACCCAAACTTGGACGGGCCGAAACCTCAAGGTAGAGCAACAGGCCATGGTGATGCTAGAGAAGGGAGCAGCAACCACAGGCATTGCATGGAGCAAAGAAGGAAGATAGTCAACTGTGCAGGGAAGCAGAGCAATGGCCAGTGGACATCCATGCATGGATGATGTCAGATGGCTCCAGCTAGGTTGAAAACAATTCCCTGATCCAGTCAAGCTGCCTCTGGTTCTCATGGATTTGCTTGTTCTTGGCCCACAGACACTAATGCATGTCTGCTGGAGCCATTTTTAGCTGAAACATTCTGTCTGAGAGGACGGATGACAGGTGCAGGATGCTGAAGCTTGGGCTCAGACCAACCTGATCTTCGAGTACAGGTTTGGAGCTCTATACAGCTGTGTGCTTCCATCTTTGTGACAGCAATTTAAGGAAGACCCACATATGAGTGTGACGGACAGGTGTCCACGTTGTTTTGACAATTTACTGTACCAAATCATTCGAAAACCTCCACAGAATGTCTGCACTATGCAATGGTAAAGATACACACTATGACTCTCTGCCAGGATTTGTATCTTCCTGGGTTTTCGTTGCAGTTGAGCCATGACAAGCATTGTCCGGTGCAGAAGTGTTGTTGTTCTTGTTTTGTGTGTGTGTGTGTGTGTGTGTGTGTGTGTGTGTGTGTGTGTGTGTGTGTGTGTGTGTGTGTGTGTGTGTGTGTAGCAAGTGAATGTGTAACAAATGACACAAATGTCATAATCACAACATGGTGTTTTCCTTCTTATTGTCAAAACATTTTACTAACATTATTGTATTTGGTGTGCTGTAAGATGACTGAGTTCTTGCGGCAAACTTACAGCTCGCTAATATTATCTCCATATTATGTATACATACATTATGCATACATACATGTATACATGTCTCCATCTCTCATCTTCTCTAATTTATGAGTTGCTCAGGAGCTCCTGGTTACATGACTCCAAATGATTGTATATGACACTAGAAAGGACATTATTTATAATCATGATCTAACATCTCAGCTAGTTATTTCTTGTACAGTCATCTCAGGCCTGCTCATTAGGGTAAAAATACAAATAAATGTAAATATTTAAAATAAAATAATAAAACGTCTAATATTAAAAATTGAGTTTTGGGTTCTATATTTATTATATTTTGTAAAGCTTCTTTGAAACAACTGTTAGTATTAAACTGTAAAAAATAACATATATAAAAAAGAAACTCCTTTAACAAATTCACAGAAAAATTCTGGTCAAACTGCTCAAATCATCTTTCTAGCCCAACAATAGTCGGTTGTACTACAGCTAAACAAATAATAGGGCCGTGGTATTTTTCATACCAGAGACTCTGGTAAGTCTTAAGTAAATCCACAGAGCTGTTTAATGTTTGGTGAGCAAACAGCTTTGCTCCAGTTACAGAACCTTATCGCAGACTGAGGAATAGGTTCAGCTGCAGAGTGGTGCAGATTAATCACTAACAATCAAAGCTGGTTCTTCAAGACATCTGTGGGAATTGTGGTACAATACATACTGTACCTGCTACAATGTTGTTGGGGGGCAGAGGCGCTGTGTCTTGCTCTCTGCTCCATGAATAGATAGGTGTAGGAACCCCCTGGGAGCTGTGGCAGGTAAGAGTTACGTCATCCCCAACGTAGGTGTGGCCATTCAGCTCACACACAGGCACCGACGGAGCCACTTAATAGCAAATGTAAGGAAAAAGAAATGTCACTATTGGTGACTGAATCAGTTAATAACATTTCATTATTCCCATTTATATGTCCATTTATTCCCAAGCGACTCAACAAAACGATTCCAACTGAAATATTCATATCAACTCTCCTCAAAGTTTGATTCATAATCTTGGATGTTCTCCTACCCAGCACCGTCAGGTTGATGAGACCCTGCCCGCTTCCGGACCAGTCGTTTGGATTGGTAACATCACATATGTACAGTCCACTGTCACTGGGTTGGACATGGTGGATCATCACAGACGCGATGCCAGACACTGGAGGATTCTGCACTAAAGTCATTCTGTCCTCCCAAGAGTCCACCCAGTATAATTTCCCATTGAAGTACAACACCTGCGTAAAATAAGGCAGGACACCGAGTGTGGAGATACAGTTACCATCCGTTTTTTATTCTTCCTCCTATACATCAATTTAATTCTCATAGTCATCCCCATGTCTATAGGTACTTGTTGTGGACTATATTGAATCAAGTGAAATGTTTTTTTTTCTGTCTTGACATTAAGAATTTTCTTGACATAACGCCTTTTAAAAATGCTGAATGTATAAGCTATGTTTCCTCACAGAAAAACCCTTTCGGTAAACATGGGATTTGCTGAACAGTTAAAACTATTGTTAGAGCTCCATTTACAGAAAATTCATAACCTTTATATCTGTTTTTAATGTCATATACAAGTGAAAAGGATTGGAATAAGTTTAAGCCTTTACCCTCTTTGCTTGAACAGCAGGAGTCCCGGGAGCGGCATGACGCCACTCCAGCGTGAAGCCTTGAGACGCTTGTGTGCTGTAGCTGCAGGAGAGCTCAGCTGATGATCCGGAGTGAGCGAACACTGAGCTCTTCACAACTACTGCATGCCAACTCCAGGATTCATCTAGAGAAGGACAACAATAACAGATAACTAAGGGGCGTGCTGTTATTTCACTCTAATCAAAGACGGATTGATGTGACTGCCTTATCTGTATTATAGTGTCATTATGTAGCAAACTTCTAACACAGTAAACAGTTACATTTAACAATGTCTTTTAATAATTATGTTTTCTCACCATCATTTTCTCTTTTTTTGTCTAAAGTTAATAACCATGCAGGGGGGCACGGTGGCTTAGTCGTTAGCACGTTTGCCTCACACCTCCAGGGTTGGGGGTTCGATTCCCGCCTCCGCCTTGTGTGAGTGGAGTTTGCATGTTCTCCCCGTGCCTCGGGGGTTTCCTCCAGGTACTCCGGTTTCCTCCCCCGGTCCAAAGACATGTATGGTAGGTTGATTGGCATCTCTGGAAAATTGTCTGTAGTGTGTGAGTGTGTGAGTGAATGAGAGTGTGTGTGCCCTGCGATGGGTTGGCACTCCGTCCAGGGTGTATCCTGCCTTGATGCCCAATGACGCCTGAGACTTCCCGTGACCCGAGAAGTTCGGATAAGCGGTAGAAAATGAATGAATGAATGAATGAATGAATAATAACCATGCAAACACAGCTCGTCAGTAGTACATGTCAAATAACCTCCAAATAAATGCCAGGACCCAAGATTTTCCAGTAAGAACATCACAGCCCAGAGCATCACACTACCTCTGAAGGTTGCCTTCTCTTCCCTAGGAAAGTAACACACCTTCCACATGATGTAAAAGAAAATGATTTATCAGACCGACTTGGGCTACAGTGAGTCCTCTGTTGGATCAAGCTGGTCAATCAGACCAAATGGTTTTGCCTTCAGTCTGTACTGTATGAGCATCAGTGCACTTTGCATGTCCATGCTCATGTCACTGGATCACTAGTCGTTCTTCCTTGGGGTACTTTTGGAAAGCAATGTATACACACCATACAAGACCTGCCGTTTGATGTTCTGACCCAGTCGTCCAGCCATCACAATTTGTCCCTTGTCAAAAAGTTCAGTTCCCATGTTCACATGCTGCCTAATATATCTCTTTGACAGTATAAGAAGCTAATCAATGTTATTATCTTTAATTAGCACTATTGTAAAAGCTACCTTATGAATGATCAGATCAATTAATTCACTACACTATAATCTAATGACACAAAAAGCAGTCAATGAAGTCGAGCGTTTACTTGGCGTTTTTTCTTAATGTTTTTTTATTTTATTTTATGTTTAGTCTCCAGGTTATGTGGTTTGTCTGTCGATTAATCATGGTCGCTTAGATAAACACAACAAATCAGTTAAAACATTTCACACCTGTTAGGAACAAATGCTATCAAGTGTATCTTGTAGAATAATGTAGACTTTCAGAAATGCATAGAAGACTTTGTACTTCTTTTTTCCCTCTTAGTTGCAGTGAACTTAAAGTTTATACTAAAAAAAATACTAATGTTTCAAGACTAAATCTTTGGAAGCATTTTTCCAAAGACTGATCTAGTTCAGTATTTCAAATGATTTGATTGAATTCATTATATTTATAGCACTTTTAACAAAGGACAATGTCATAGAGCAACTTAGATATAATTTTCGATTCCTAATGTACACTGAGATCGTGGTTGCAGTGTAAAGAAAACTGTCAGTGCTGAAGTTTTAAGTAACAAAGGAAATGAAGGTTTACTTACCAAAACAGTAGATCAAAATACAAGAGACGAAGAACATGCGAGTGTGAGCCATGTCTGTTTGTGTTACTCGCGTATTATACGGGTTTCGTTTCCTTGTTGTTTACTGAGATAACATACTGTACAGCTCACACCTGCGTGGCACTGATTAGTCAACACAGTTAGTGCTTAAGCTCAAGGCAAGCAGGTGGAACCCTGTGTAAATTACACCAACAGTGAACTCTGGATAAACCCCAACAAATACATTGGCTTTTATCAAATACTGTAGCAATATACAACAGTAATTCAGAAAAGTGTGGTTTGAAATATAACAGATGCTGAGTTTATTCTATACAGAGCAATCGTTTTATAAAGAAACAAACACACACTAGAATTGTTACACACGCTAGAATTATTTTTTTTCACTTTCATAAAAGATGTCCGGAGTTAAAGGAACCAAAGACAAATCAGAGATGATATAAAAATAACAAATTTTTCATATTTAGGTAATTAAACACGTTTTTTTTTTTTGGTGGTGGTGGTGGTAATATTATTCCCAATCTATCGGCACAAAACCGAGTAGAGAACTGAAGCAGCAAACACAAAGTCACAAGCTTGATCATCTTTTCAACACATCGCTTAAAACATTTAATGTATCATCCAAAACAAAACAAAAAAACACGAAAGAAAATATTGCACAAATCTAAAATGTCTGTGTTGTTCTGCCTTTCTAGAAATGTTTAAACATTTATGAATGGGTTCCATTTGTCTTATACACGGTAACTCATGAACCAAATAACATTTTCAATACAAACTGTTGTTCACCGAGAGATCTGCCGATGACTGTTAAAGAGTCAGACTGCAAAATGTAGAAATGCAGACCGTCCTGAGCAAAAAAGAGGCACACGGTAACATTTAAAGTAGAACCTAACGTTGTTAAATCTCTAACTCGTAATAAGAACTGAACTGTTTACATACCAGCATTAAAGCAGACTTTCTTTATTTCCTTAATTTCATTTCTATGTCATTAGAAAAAATATTGAAATCCATTAACCAGAAAATAAAATTGTCAAATCAAATGGAGTTTGAGACCATAAATGAAAAAATAGTCATAGTTTGAAAGATGAAGAAATACACAGATTAGCTAGAACATTAAAACCACTGGCAGATGACGTGAATAGAATTGATTATTTTCTTATGATGACATCTGCTCAGAAGCAGGATATGACACCTTTTTTTAGAGCCAGCCTTCCCTGGAGATGCTCTGTTCCAGTTGTGTAACCATCACAATTTGGCCCTTGTCAAAGTCTCTTAGATCCTTACACTTGCGACGCATCGACTTTGAGAAATTATGTAAATTAATGACGAGTTCCAACGTAAGAGATAATCAATGATATTCACGTCAGTGGATTTAATGTTATGGATCAGTGCAATTCACTATTCTAAGCAAAAAAAATATCACCATTCTCTTATCCTATACAATATACTTTATAAAACAGACTTCTAATATTTTACATAGAGAACTCGTACTTTATTTATAAAAAACAAATTCAAAATTATTGACTAATGGTGAGTCTGTTTGCTCCACTTGAGGTAACTGGTTTAGTCTAGACGAGGGAACCGACCTGTTTCTGAGCGGCTACCGTGACAGGCACAGCGCCACAGATCGGCACTGATCTGATGAGTACAGGGGTGGAGCTCGGTCCTTGCGGCTGAGCTCCATCAGTCCTGAGTGTACAGCTCTTCTTTGGTTGGTGGTGGAGGTGTGGAGGCATCTTGCTGGCGTTGTACCCAGGTAGCCCATGAAGAGGATTGGGGTCTCCTGGGTACAGATGTGTGTCACCTGAAGCAGTGAGAATGGAGTCACAGGGCCCAGGGGTGTATGGGTAATGGTTGCTAGGCATGTGAGCAGGGTCTTGAGGAGCAGGACTGTTGGCTATAGAAGACAGAGTGCCATTCTTAGAGATGATATCTGACGCGGTTGCGCTCTTTGCCCAAGAAACCCGCTTTGGAGCCTGAGCATCTTCCCTGCAAAGAATTACAGAACAACATATAATACTTTTTAATCTCTGTATTAAGTTCTTGACTTATTCTCATATCAGCACCTTTACATGTATATTTTCAATGTTTTCTACTTAATATTGTCGTGGAAAATTCCCTCCTAGCAGCCAGCTCCACTTATCATATAGCCAGCAAACACTGAGGGGAAATCCTGAGACACATGAGGCCAGCCAAGCACATTTTTTAACCCTTTTAAATTTTTTTAAAGTACACTGGAGTTCCATTATGGTGGCACAACTAAATTGGACTTAGACATATTCTGTATGATCAGTATAAACAAACTAATTATTTTTTTTCGCCAACAGTCTGATATATAATTAGTCAGGACACTGTTGGTTTCAGTGTGAGATGTTCTTACCTCTGTTGGGAAAAGCTTACACAGACCTTTAGTGGTTGAAGGTAACGCATTCAAATTCTTATGAACAAGGAATTGGGTCATCTTAGAGAGTAGAAATGGGTTTGATGTCAACATTAATGTTTAGAATTTAACATTTGTTTAAAAAACTAATCAATTTTGAAAATTATTAGGCTAGGTAAAAACAGAAATGTTTATTTTTTTTTGGCCTCTGGGAAAAACACTTCAACTGCTGCTCATAATGCGTCACAGGGCACCATAACAAACTCAGAGAAAAGTTCTCTGGAGTATCTATAGGCATGCATGAGCCTGCAGATGGCCATGGTTTTCTAGCATCACTGTAACAGACAGACGAAGAGAGTGCATCCCTCCCACCAAGAAAGAACAGCTGTACTCCCCTGGCACCCGTGGCTGTGTCATCATCTAGGCTCATAAGTCAATATGACAAACTATTTGCGCTGCTAAATTTTACAGCAGAAATAAATGTTTAAAAACCATCCCTTTACAATCGCCACTGAGACAGACTGCATGGAAAGAAGAAGTGGTTGCTCACTTGATCTCATTGGCTATTTCATCTTCTGTGTCACATTCCCTCCTGAAGATGAAGACCAGAAAGAGGACGAGGGCCACGAACCCCACAACCGAACCCACAATGGCTCCTGCTATCAGCCAGGCATTGCTGACTACAGAGGAACATAAGAATTCAGCTACAGGATATTTGTCTCACACAAGTACACAAGATGCTGCTTTATGCTTGAGTTAGTAGTGCTTACGGGTGGAGACTTCCAAGTTGATGTGACAGCTGTCGCTCCCGGCTGCGTTGCTGGCCTTGCACACGTATTTACCTGACATACTTTTGGTCAGGTTGCTTAACATCAGGGTGCCCTGCCGCTCATCTGAAAGCATATCATTATCCTCATGCTCTTCATTAAAGTTCATAAAATAAAATCAGGAAAAATCGAAAGCAACTCAGTCGTCACGTGGGTTCTGTGTATTACTGCATTGTTGTAATAAATACTTAAAAATCCAAGAATGTACAGTATGGTCATCATTGTAGTCAAAAAAATCAGACACTGGAACTAAAGAGAAGCAAGCAACAATAATTTTCACACTGTTCCATCAGGCGTAAGAAGAAAAGGATAAAGACTCTGAATGTAACCAAGCAACCAGAGCAGGTTGTGATGCTTGGAAAGGGATTATCGGATAACACTCGCTGAATGCCCTGAGATACACCCCGCACTAGAGGTCTTCACAGGTCCACTTAGATCCGAAAACCCGACTTCTGACCCGAGACCCGAGCGGGTTCGGGTCTAAAAATTTCACGTGTGCCTCGGACACGGGTCGGGTCTAATAATAGCGGCATCGGGTCTCGGGTAATTTAAAATAAATGTGTTTTTACAGAACGGACCCGAGAAGAACCGAACTACTGTATCTCGTGTGTGTGCATCGACTCGAGTCATTTTCCCACTCTCCTCTGTTTGCCAACACCGCTTGCGACATATGACTGGCGACGTGTGGCTGGCAGTAAGCTAATTTCCGTTGAAACAGACCTGTCAATCAATTTTGAATCCACTCTGTAGCGGTTACTTTAGTGTAGAGTTATTCAACATTTGGGTCCAGTCGGGTTAAAAAAAATTGCCAACGGGTTGGGTCAGGTCGGACTCGGATCTAATTTTTTTCGAGTTTGTCTCGGGTCGGGTCTTAAAAAAAATATTATGCACGTCGGGTTCGGGTAAAAAGTGATTCGGGTCACTTTGGGTCGGGTACATTTCTTTAGACCCGAGAAGACCTCTACCCCACACTAACTGGCTTAAATAGCAGCTAATAAGTTTTTTATTACACATTATAGTGTGGACTAGACATGGATCTACACACTGAAGTGAAAAGATAAAGGAGCTTTACTACATCAGTGACTTCTATAAGCCACAGTTTCCTATATACAGTACCGCTTAATTAGGAACACCTATATACCTGCACATTTTTGCATTATACAATCATGTGTGTGCAGAACAATGCGTATACAATTGTCATGCAAAACCAATTCAAGAGCTACACATCAAACATCAGAATGGGAAAAAATGGGATCACAGTCACACGGTGCTTTGTGTCAGGCAGGTTGGGTTAAGTCATTTCAGAAAGTACTGATTTGCTGGAGATGTTTCTACGTACACCCTTGCTGAAAATGGTTCTTTATCTAGAACAAAGGGTTCATGGAAAAGGACTCAACAGAGCTCTTTGAATCCAAGTTAATATCACTTAGGGTTTTTTTTAATTATTATGTTTAGAAAAAATGTGTAAAATTTTCTTTCATTTCAATTCATATGAAATTTATGAACATCTCAAAGCGTTAGCTACATACAGAAAATCCCAAGATGTCATGGCACTGATTTCACTTGACAGTCACTAGACAGATTCTTTGAAAATTAAAGCTTCATTGTTTTCCAATGGTTTTACTTATAATCAGTTCTTAGGGAACAGTTTTACTGGCTAAGTATAGAAACTCAGTGTTTTACATAAGACCACAAGAAACCTCTTTTTATAGGAGTGTAGAGTTCATAACAACTGGTGTGTGAAAAAAGACTAACAAAAAACATTCATTGAGCAGCATTTCTGTGGGTGGAAAAATCCATGCTGATGAGAAAGTCAGAGGAAAATGCCCTCACCATTCTGAGCTGTCAGGAAGAGTCTTTATAATAATGGTGAGCTAAGAAAACATCTCAGAATGCATAACATTTTTGGTAGATACCCTTATCCAGAGCAACTTACATTTTTATCTCATTTTCTAGAACTGAGCAATTGAGGGTTATGGGTCCTGCTCAGGTGCAGCTTAGTGGGCCTGGGTCTTGAACTCATAACCTTCTGATTGATGATCTAGTGCCTTAACCATTAAGCCACCACATTCCACATAACATGAGCATCCCATAACATGATGAACCGTGATGCAGATGGGCTCCAACAGAAGACCACATCGGGTTTCATCCTGCTCTACTGTTCATCATGTTTGTAAAGATTGGTTATTTTTGTTTTACAGTACAGTAGTCTGCTGCTCAGCCCAATCTCCTCTGACCTCTCTCATTAATGAAGTGTTTCCATAAACAGAATTTCTACACGCTGGATGTTTTAGCTGTTTTATCACACCATAGAGACTGTGGTAGATGAGCAGGTTCTGAGATCACATTTCCCCCCGTTCTGATGTCTGATGTTTACATGTTCCTAATAAAGTGGTCAACGATTACATCACGTTGTGTTACGAGTCTATTTGAACTAACTGTCTGGTTCCTTACCCAGGTAGCCAAGCACAAGCATAGGCTGAGGGCATGGCCTCCACTCTGGGAGAGCAGTGGAGAAAAGAAAGCAATGAGATGTTGCCTACCGTATATGAGTATGTGTGAGGGAAACAGGGAAACAGACAATGTGCTGTTTGTTTCAGGTAACACTGTTTTATATCAGGTCTCATAATAATCTCTGAAACAGAAAGACAAAGGGCTTGACCCAAACCTTTCTTTTAATTAAGATTAATATCATTATTACTATATTTCATTGGTATTATTTATTTATTATATCTCACAATTGGTTCCCTTAATACAACTGAAACTCATCCAGCTGTTAAGTGTTTCTTATACAGGATACCAAATGTGTCACCTTGACTGAGATATGTGTGTGTGTGTGTGTGTGTGTGTGTGTGTGTGTGTGTGTGTGTGTGTGTGTGTGTGTGTGTGTGTGTGTGACTTTTATTTCGAGAATGAAGAAAACTTTAATAGATGAAAAATAAATTAGGAATAAAAGATATACCATTTCTGAAATAACAGACTCACTCTGCATTGGAGAGAAGTAGACCTCAGAGACAGGAGCAGCTTTGGTCCACTTGTACTGAGGTACGGGTTTGCCGTAACTGGATTTACAGCTTAGCGTCACGTTCCCTCTCAGCACAGGATTCCCGCTCATCGAGCACACTGGAGTAGAGGGAGGGACTGGAAAAGCAAAGATAATTCACAAACTCAACGCATTTCAAACACGATAAGCTACATAAGCTAGTTATATTTTTTAGATCATAATAAGTGTCAATAAATTCAAGATTTAAGATAGGTGGATTTATGAAGTAAACAAGTACCAAAATAAAAAAAAATCTTTCATTTGGTGGTACACAGGTTTATAATACAAAGTCATAATGAACAAAAAAAAAAAACACACAATCACGCAATAAAGCCTGATTAAAAAAAACCTAAACTGCCATACAGTACAGCTGCTGTAAATGGGTGTCACATTTTATATGGGATGTGAGATACAACACATATTACAGCTGAGTCAGGGCTACATACAGTGGTGAATTGCGAGGGTGGGGCTTTGGGGCTTCTTTTGACAGCCCCACAAATAAAGTACAAGATTTACCAGTACAAGAAACTCGTGGGTTGGTTAGCGCTTGTTTTAAAGGTTCGTTCTGCTATAACAAGTTTTAAAACATACTGGTTTGAGCTGTTAAACAGAACAGTACCTACTCCGGTCAGCAGGTTGCACTGTTGTTCACATATGGCCATTGGACTGATCATTCATTGGAAGATTTGGTGAGGTAATAATAATATAATGTAACTGTTCCACCAAAGTTAACATTTTGAATGTCAGTTTGTAAGTCTGTAGTTTTGATGAAATTAAACTAATTTAATTTCATCAAAACTACAGATTTACAACAGCTGATGACACTGTTGTGGTGGGCCTGATCTCCAACAACAACGAGACGGCCTACCTACAGGACACTAAAAACCTGGAGAGATGGTGCCAGGAGAACAATCTTCTCCTGAACGTCAGCAAGACTAAGGAGTTGATCGTGGACTTCAGCACGAAGCAGGAGCGGTCATACCAACCGCTAAACATCAACGAGACCCCAGTGGAGAGAGTGGACAGTTTCCAGTACCTGGGTGTTCACATCACACAGAACCTGTCTTGGTCCTGTCACATCAAAAACCTTGGCCCGACAGCGTCTGTACCATCTGAGACGCTTAAGGGACTTCAAACTACCCTCTCAGGTGCTAAAGACTTTCTACACCAGCACCACTGAGAGCGCCCTGACTTGTAGCATCACTTCCTGGTTCGGGAACATGCAGGACAGGCAAGCCCTACAGAGGGTGGTGGACATCCACAGCACCTCTTTGTTGCGTTCAGGGAAAAGCTTCCCTTTCCTTGAAAGCAAACACAGAGAGAATAAGGAGAAGCTTCTTCCCGCAGGCCATTTGGAGTTTAAACCAGGAAACACCCAGGATCTAGTACTGGACCTCTCCCTCCATCTTCACTGTTTTTATGCACACCTTTTTTGCACTGACCCTTTAACTCTGGACTGTTACTTTAACTCTGGACTTGCACAGCACAGTGCCACTTTATACCACACCATACCATGCACATGGACACTTTAAGGACAATCACAAAATCAATTTAATTTGTATTGCCTATACAACACATTTATTTGTATACATATATTTTTCACATATATTTTCATATTTTATACAGTTTCTATATAGTTTATACTTTTTATTTATCTACCTCCTTTTGGTTTTATTTTTAATCCTTAATTCCATTCCTTTTTATGCTTGAATACCGGACAGACGTAACAAGCATTTCACTGCATGTCGTACTCTGTATGTGTATGTGACAAATAAAAATTTGATTTGATTAAATATATTACTACACTTTTGTTATTTAGAGATTTTTACATGAGTCATAGTCTCAGGGGAATAAGCCCCCCCATCCCTTCCAACTCTAGACTACATATACATCTCAATGACACTTTAACAATCATGGCTTCACATTTATGCGCAATCTTTTGTATATATCATATAAGGTACTCTGTTACCGGTCTCCACTCCACAGAAAACAGAAAGCACATTCACTTCCTTCATTCATTTACTGTCACCAGACCTCTGTTCACACTCACCTGTCGGCTCTCACTCACCTGTTCCCAGTCTGATCACATTTACACTCACCTGATCCCTTAGATCCATAACGTTGACCATCACTAGCATGCTAATGTTGTTTTGGTATTTTGGTGCAACAGATATCACCTTTGAGGAGCACTGTGAATCAGCCAATACAAAAGCTATTAAAGCTAAAATATCTTCTGCTGTACTCACCTTTAACATTTAGCTGCAGCTCCCCAGAAAGACCTTGTGCTCCAGGAATGATGACGTTGCAGAGGTAACGGCCTGAGTCAGACTCCTGCGTGTTGTTGATGTAGATGGAGAGGTTGGTGGAGGGCATGGACGCAGCAAAACCAACACGTTTCTGGAATTCCAAACTTCCAATCCCAATCTCCCCTGAGGAATAGGAGATAATCTGCAATAGCATGGGATACAAATCATACATCAATTTATTGGGCCTTGAACCAGCATCTCTATATCTATACCTATATCTAATAAGTGTAATTATTAATGCTGGACATATTAGCAGATTTACCGATCTAGCAATGACTATATGGGTAAAGAAAAATAAGCAAAAATTATTCATACATAGCTGACTGAGCTTGTAAGTTGCTCTTTATTAGAGTGTCTGAAACTGAAAAGTCAGTTCATAGCTATGAGCTTTTAAAACTTTTTTTAATCACACATACAGTAGCACACGGGCCTCCCAGAACTGCCGCCCTACATTTACAACATTATACGAACAAAACCAATATGCTGTTTATTCAGAATATTAGTGTTACAATATCAGGTGTTGTCACCCAGATGAGCATGTGTTCCAATTTGAGAAGGTCCCAATTTCCTACCTGAATCAAACTAAATTGACTTGAATGGGTGTTTACATCTGATGCCACATTAAAGTAAATGTTCTGTATAGAAACATTAGTTATCTTGCTTATAGTTAAGCACAAGGTTTTTACAAAATGCAGACAGTGTGGACTTTGGAAATGGACTTTTACAAAACACTCTATGCTATACATGTTATGCAGACATAGCCATAATTTGTGCCTGCTGTTAAGACTTGTACTTCAACACTGATATTTTTTTAGGAAAATAACTAAAATAAATTGTCTTAGGAAACAAATGCATAGACAATACACAATTTCTAGTCTAAAGAAAACATTCATGGCATTTGGGAGACCTTCTTATATTTATACTTAGTATTTATACAACCTTGCTCAAGGCAAAGAAGAAGTGGGTTGGCATGCTGGGATTTGAGCTCACAACTTTCTGTTGTGATGGTCCAACATTTTTGACACTGAGCTGAGGAGCTACTAGATTATTGTGTGAACAGTACATTACTAGACCTATTACATTTACAGCACTTGGCTAGACCAGAATGTCTTACATTTACCTAATTACATACAGCTGCACAATTATGTGGCAGTTTGCTAGCCCTGGGATTCAAACTCACAACCTTCAGATCAGTAGTCCAACACCTTAACCACTGAGCTACTACTTCCCTGCCTATTCGCCCAAGCTTACAATTGCAGTGTCTGAACACAACACAGCAACAAACAGTCATTTACCTGTACATTAATAATAAATGCCAGTTAATTATTACTTATCAGGGGCAGTGGTGGCTCAAGTGGTTCAAGCCCCAGCACTACCGTGATGCTGCAGTTGGGACTGTATTATAGCTGAACCTTTGCTCTTATCCCAACAAGATAGGTTATGAAAAGAAAGGAATTATATTGCTGCAATGTACTGTATGTGTGACAATAAAAAAACAATTTCTTCTTATATTATATTAATATAAGTTTATATCTATAGTAAGAGATGGAGTGACTTAAGTGCAAGTGAGATCTGATGGGGTGACTACAAGCAGAAGTAGTATAATATTTTTTCCCTGCTGTGAAAAGTTCTTAAACAATTTATGTTAACAACACATTTTTTTAAAAGAAAAAGCAGGTTTTATTTTAGTCACATATACATCATAGCACAGTGAATATCTTTCTTTGCATATCCCAGCTTTAGAAGCTTGGGGTAAGAGTGCAAGTCTAGATTATTATTCTATTTATTTGTGTCATGTTTTTGTGCTTCAATTTTACTCAATTAAATTGTTAGACTTGTATTCTTCACCTAATAACACTAACATCGCCTTATGAACCATTCATTCATTCATTCATTCATTTTCTACCGCTTTATCCAAACTTCTCGGGTCACAGGGAGTCTGTGCCTATCTCAGGCGTCATCCGGCATCAAGGCACGATACACCCTGGACGAAGTGCCAACCCATCGCAGGGCACACACACACTCTCATTCACTCACACACTATGGACAATTTTCAAGAGATGCCAATCAACCTGCCATGCATGTCTGTGGACCGGAGGAGGAAACCGGAGTACCCGGAGGAAACCCCGAGGCACGGGTTGAACATGCAAACTCCACACACACAAGGCGGAGGCGGGAATCGAACCCCCAACCCTGGAGGTGTGAGGCAAACGTGCTAACCACTAAGCCACCATGCCCCCAACTTGTGAACCAGTTCAAGCTATTTATTTCAATGAATCATTTAAGAGTGAAGGGTGAAACGTTCCAAACAAGCTTCTCTTTATTCTTCAGCTTGTTTCTCATTTAAGAAAGTTTAAACACTTCTACTAAATCTTTAAATGATGTCACACGGACCCATTTTGAAGCTTGAAAACATCTGCAGCTGCACCAAAAATACACAAAGTATTAGACACTGCTGAACCAATAATCATGTGTAGAAATCAGTATACTTTTGCAGCCAGCACTTGTCACTCACTTGTTTGGAGTCACTGGCCATGAAGTTCCAGATGACTGTATTTTTCTCGATGATGGATGTGGGCGTGTACCAGGCCTCCAGAACCACCATTTGGCCCTTAATTGCTTCCACATCTTTCTTTGGCATCTCGACCTTCTGGGAATCACCTACAGTGTAGGCAAATTGTAGAACTTGTTAAAGATCCAAATGTAATCCATGCACCATATCTCTCTTAAAATTAAACAAAGTCTTTGAACGGAAGAGACTATGTGAATAACATTAGATAAATCAGCTGAGTTGTTTTGCATTCAAAAAATAATTGCTTTCTACAAGAATTAGATCATAGCGATCATGTCAGAGTGCTGCCATCTTGTTAGAGCCCAAGGACCAAGGATGTGAAAAGTCTTATTATAGCTGTTAGGATTGTTTTTTCCCTTCAGACATTTCTTTAGGTGCTTGTTCATGTGGGAAAATTTCACACATGCATCAGAAGCGCTGGTCATCGTGGTCTCACAGAAGTTTAGCCCTTGGGCTTAAAGAGTGCCCACTGACATATTTCTTTATTGTGGGGATCCAGTTTCAGTTAAATTATGTTTTGTCACATACATTACAGCATTGTGAATGTCTGTCTTTGCATGTCCCGGCTTTTGTGTGCAGGTCTAGACTAATCTAGTCCAGTCTTAATCTGTTATGATTATTTCTTGTTAGTCTAGACTCTAGACGTTTTAGTTAGGCTAGTCTAAAAATCTAATCTGTTTTGTTAGCCTAGTCTAATGTAGTCTGGTCTAATCTAGCCCAGTTTTTATTGTTAGTCTAATCTTGTCTAGTCTAGAAGTCATTTTTTGTTGCCAAATATTCCCTTTAAATGCACCAGACAGGTAATTGAAGAATAAAAAAATTTGACATTTGATCTTACTGTGACCATCACCCTGCTTGTACAAACTGTAAAAATGTAATCAGTGGCTCTTCTATATACAATGATAAACAAAATCCATTCAACCAATAGAGAAACCAAGCTAGCGATAATCACATGAATGGATGTATAGATGCAATTTATTTCATTAATACACATAAGATAAACAGCAAATTATGACGGAAATATGAATTTTGTTGGATGAAGCAGAACTGCAGCTCAGATTTTCAGACATTGTTTAGTTTCACTTTGCACTCTATTTCTCAGAAGAAAAACACCACTGAAGACAATCCAACATCAAATAGAGCATGAAATTGCGAGAACATTTGGAACTAATCTGCTCTAAATCTTTCCACCACACACCTTGAAGAAGCAAATCAATAAATGAAGACTCACAGAACAGCGGACTTACAGAGATTATATTCTCCTGGGCTGGACAGTTCAAGATGGATCATCTGATCCCAGCAGCCTCTATCATCCAGATCAGCCAGCTTGGTAGTATGTCCACGCATACAGTAACTGTTCTGATGGACTAAACTGCACTGCATTCACTTTCTCTATTCAAACTAAGCAGCTGGAACAGTTAGAGCCGAGCTATTTTATATCAGAATGCTGGCATCATCCTTTAATCTTTAAGTGTAAAGTCTGTGATTTCTTGTTCAATGGAAAAGCTGCAGACCTCAAACAAATTCCTATTTCTATTTTGGTATTAAAATCAGTCTTAATTTTCTTGCTAATCCCTGAACAATCTGCTGGCTCAATTTTCCAAGCAGTTCCTGAGCCTTGCCTGAACAAGTACAGCCCAGGTCACGATGATGTAACACATGATCGCTTTGTCTTTATTCATGCTTTCAGTGAAGACTTAATTCACAAAACCAAATGGAAAAAAAACAAGCACAAAAAAAAAAAAAAAAGGGAGAATTTTTAGGAGAATTAGATCATAGCGATCATGTCAGAGTGCTGGCATCTTGTTAGGGTCCAAGCACCAAAGGTGTGAAAGGTCCTATTATGGCTACACACACACACACAGATATATTTCTTTCTTTATTATTATTATTATTATTATTATTATTATTATTATTATTATTATTATTATTATTATTATTGCAAAAGCAACTTTTATTTTAGTCACAAGTACAAAACAGCACAGTGAATTTCTGTCTTTCATTGGGGCTAGAGTGCAGGTCTAGTCTAATTTAATCTACAGATTTAGTCTTTATTATAAATCTATTATTATTAAGTCTATCATTTCTGGTTAGTCTAGTACGGAAGTCTTGACTTTCTAGTTAGTTTAGAGTAAAAAATCTAATCTGTTTTGTTGTCTAATCTAGTCTAGTCTTTCTTGTAAATCTAGACTAGTCTGCCTGAGATGATGTGATGTGAAAACCTTAGGAGGAACCAGACCACAAAATGGAACCCATCCTCATCTGGGTGACACCAGAGACTGTGATTATAAATCATTTCCCTTCTGTAACCGTGTACTATATGTTCAAAAAGTGAAATTGTGGAAATTCTAGATATTTCATGAAATCTATCTTGTTGAAGTTATCAGCTGCTCACTGCTTAGCCCAAGCATTGGTCAAATAACATGGCAATATCAGAAAAAAAGGAAAATTCATAATACAAAAACCTGAAAAAGAAAGTCAAGTCAACAAACTTTTATTGTCATTTCAACCATATATTTCTGACACAGTGCATAGTGAAATGAGACAACGTTTCTCCAGGATCCTGGTGCTACATAGAACAAAATAGAGCTACACAGAACGACATAGAGCTACAGTAAGGACATAAAGTAAGTTGTCCCAGCTAGGTTGTCCAACCTAGTGCAACAGTGTGAGAAAAAAACAGTGCTAACAGACAAAAAAGTGCAGGTGTACACAAATACACATAGTGCTGTATATTTTACAGTACATTGTGCAAAAATATAGGAATTTGTATAAGAGGGTTCTATATAAACATATCTACACTTAATGTAATAGCAGCACTGGGAGTGAAAAAAGTGAGATTGAGAAAAAAAACAGGAAGAGAACTGGAACACAAGAAAAGGAAAGAGTGATGCACCTCAGTAAATGAGCTTAACTGTACATGCCATGTACTGTACACTTTATTAATCACTTCTTGAATTAAATGACTAAGGAACTATTAACCATCACCAAGACAGCCAAAATAATAGACTGAAAATCAAAGAAGAAAATTCTACAATTGAACAATAATTTCACGCCTTGAATAAGCTTAATTATCTGCCTTAATAAAAAATAAAACTGCTGAAAATTCAGCTCTATTCAGGCTCCACTAATCACCTACACAAACACATACACACACAACAGGCACAAAAAACATAAAACTTGTATTGTACATTTTAATTGCTTCAATTATTACAATCACTACATCTGGTCTCTCTCTCTCTCTAACTCTCTCTCTCTGTCTCTCTCTTTCTCTTCCCCTCCTCCCTATACTAACATGTATCATCTCCCTTTTACATCTGCTGTCACATCTGTGTTACGTTTAATAAATCAAAGAAAATCTGACCTAATCCCTGGATCCAGCTCCATCTGTATCGTTGCTAATAGACATTGAGAAGGACAAGAAGTAGTGTGACATGTTACAGCTTCCACTCCACATAAACAGCATGTAGTACACTTATACACTTTAACCAGAGCAACCAAAGCAAGAGGTTGATGGCCTTGCTCATGGGCCTAGCAGTGGCAGATTGGTGACCACCTTTCGATCAGTAGTCCAACACCACAACTACTAGGCTACCACATTTCCCAACAAGTTTGAATATGTTGAGTAAAAACTCAAAACTTAGTGTTTAGTACAGGTTTATACCTAATGGCGTACACTCATCAGCCATAGCATTAAAGCCACTGACGGTTTTTATTAGGTGGCAAGTGAACAGTCAGTTCCCAAAGTCAATGTGATGGAAGAAGGAAAAATGGGCAAGCATAAGGATCTGTACATCTTTCAAAAGTGGTCCAAGGAAGAACAACCAGTGAACCGGTGACAGGATCAAAACTCAGGAGTGAAAACCTGCCTGCCTGGTCCAAATCCTAAATATGAGCTTCTGTAGCACAGAAAGAAGTTAATGCTGGCTCTGACATGCTGTGTGTAGAGCTTTCGTAGCTCAGAGCCAGCAGACACACTGTGATGCTCTGTCCGGGTTATATGATGTTCTGCTGGGAAACCTTGAGTCTTAGGATGCATGTTTATTTGACATGTAGCACTTACCTAAACCCTGTTGAAGGCCAAGTACACCTCTTCAGAGCAACAGTATACAATAATGGACCTCTTTCAGCAGTATAATGCACCCTGACACACCTGAATGGTTTCAAGGTGTTCAAGGTGTTGACGTAGCCTTCAAATTCTTCATATCTTAATATGATCGAGCATCTGTGGGATGTCCTGGACAAGCAAGTCCAATGTATAGAGGCTCCACCCCAGAACGTCAATGATCTGCTGCTAACATCTTGGTTCAAGGTGCCACAGTACACCTTCTGAGGTCTTGTCATGCCTCGATGGATCATAGCTGTTTTAACAGCACAAGAGAGACCTTCATAATATTAGCAGGTGGTTTTAATGTTATGGCTGACCGTCAAGGTAGAAACAATGTCCTTAGAAAAAATAAGTAAAGAAAGCAGGAGACTGATGATGTTAATATTTAAACTCACATTTGCTGAAAAGTCAAATAGGTTATGGGCTGTATTTTGAGTTGACAGCCAAATGAGGGCAGCAGCGTACTGTATGATGACTTTATCAGATAATTACTGATGATCACAGGACGAGTAAAAATGTAAGGCAGAAAAAGCCATTAAACGTTTATGTTGTTAAGCTAAAATATGTGCTTGATTTATATTTGCAGGCAGGAAGCATTCAAGTAATTGAAGAAACATTCAAGTAATTATTTAAAAAATAACAAATGACTGGTCGAGCTGTGTCGTTATATTTATTATAACCGCATTGGGACGTTTTAATGTGTAATTCACTACACAATTGCATACGGGTGCAGCAAGAGGAGATTGCATTGTTCTGCTGAGAAACAGTAATTACATTCTGTCTGTGTTATCTGTTAGAGCTGCACTGGAACTCTATCCCTGTAACTATAGGGAATTGGACACATCCAGCCCTTTTTTTTATATAGCACAATTAAAGAAGTGATTCATTCAGTCTTTCTGTATCAAATATTCCATGCAATCATTTATTATCTCTCATCTGTTTCTATCCTGTTACTGTCAGTTTTCCCTCACGTACATGCATGTTGGTTTTAACGAGTGTATTTAAGAGTGTTTTGATTGACTTTTATCTACACTATTTTTTTTTGTATGGTTATGATTTATAATGTCAAATTTTATACAGTTGTTTCTGTAACATTCTGTCGAGAGCTAAAAAAAAGTAGGCCTTTTTCTAACTCTGGCACATTTGATGTACACTGTCCATGTTAAATAAACCAATAAACAAACAAACAAATAAGTAAATAAAATTTCTGTCACTAGTCAAAATGGTTAATACAGTACAGAAAGCTTGAAATGGAAGAAGGGCAGCAATTTTACCAGAAATATCTTTAACAGAAATGTATAAATCACTGTGAGCTAGCTAACTAGCTAGCTAAAAAGCTAGTCAACAAGCTATAAACCGAGTGTGGCGTATTTGAGATATAATTCCTCTAGCAAAGAAAGTATAAACAGAATGTTTGGCCATATTGTGTTCGAAATGTCACTTATTAAGTTCTTGTATATAGAGCTGTTGTATAAAAGCAATTTCGCACTTGTGTCACAATATTGTGTTGCAGTGTAAAGACAATGTTACATAAATTCACATTATTCAATAAAGCCATGTTGCAGATGGTATGCTGTAAGAATATTTATTTTTTTCTACTTAGTAGTAGTAGTAGTAGTACCTCAGTATTACCTCTGTATTAGTCTGATGTGTCACTGGAAAGTAATTGTCTGTTCAGTCCACACTATGTATGAAATAACCGCACGCTTCGTCATCGATAACTCTAAAGACAAAACTTCAATAAAACCCAAAGTTAAGGGACAGGGCTGTGGGATGTGGCAGCTTAGTGGTTAAAGGCAGTGGAATGTTAATAGTTTAAATCCCAGGTTCTCCATGCTGCCTCTGCTGGCCCCTGAGCAAGGCCCTTAACCCTCAGTTGTATTAACTTAAATAAAAATCTAAGTTGCTCTGAATAAGATTGTCTATCAAAAGCTGTAAATGTAAAACAGACAACTGAATTAATACGCACAGGAAGAAACTAGACAAACTGGTCATGTATTGTCTGATCTTAAAAGAATCTTATAAATGTATTTGATTTACACACCACTAGCACATTTGGTGCATCAATAAAAAAACACCTGTGTGAAGTCACAATATTTCAGTACTAGATTTCAGTGTTGCATAAAAGCTCATGTTGGCTAATTCAGTCTCAGGGGATCAAGAGGCTTTCACAAATGCCTGGATGAAAGCCTTGTGAGACAGAAAAATACTAAACCCAAGACCTGACTATCAACAGGAGTCCACTCTCATTAACCAGAGACCCTTCGTCTTCTCAAATAATCTCCCTCGCTTGTCTCCAGCTCACCAGGGTCTTAGAGATAAAGCATTAGGAGAGACAATCGGCCTTGCTTGGAGCCAACCCTTAAAATAACTGCTAATCTTCTGTGAGCGAAAGTGGCGGCAACACATCAGAAAGCACTTTACGGAGCGAAGCCGTTGGAGCCCTGGGACTCACTGGGCTCACAGAGCATCAACTCCCCAACTCATTTCAGACTCAATAGGCTCCATTGTTCATGTAAACGACTGTATTATTAATCTTTCTGTTCTTGGAGTGTAATAGATAAGAGGGTCTGTGGGGATCAGAAAGGGATCGCGGCAGAGTATGTGATTTGTTACCAGGGTTTGTAGGTTAACGTTAAGCTCTTGGCCAGATGGTGCTCTGATTAAAAAAAGAAAAAAAAAACTGGGAGGAAGCTGCTTTAAACAGGATTACATTAACGTACATTAGCTTTCTTCCCAAGACTATTGGAAGAAATTTTGAGTGTTCCGTCTCAGAACATCCAAATCCCCTCCTTTTAAGCTTTCAGGGCATTTATATTGACTCTTCGTGCTCTCTCACTCTCTCTCTCACTCTCTCTCTCTTCTTCTTTCTCTCTCTTTCACACAGAACACAAATCAATAATTAGAATGAATCATTATTAATATTGATAGTTCATCAACACCCTGTGCAATATCACCCCACGCTACCATTAAGCATCCTGTCAGACACTGAGGCTAAGATGTCAGTTAGAAACGTGGCATCAATCAGTCATTCAAGTCAAGTCAAGTCGAGTCAAGAAGCTTTTATTGTCATATAGCTGTTGCAGTACACAGTGAAATGAGACAACGTTTCTCCAGGATCATGGTGCTACATAAAACAAAGACAGGGCTAAGGACATGTAAGTAGTCTTAGCCACATAAAGTGCAACTGTGCAACCTGGTGCAAACAGTGCAAAAACAAGACAGTGCAGGACAAAAGACAGTGCAGGACAAAAAACAGTGCAGACATAAGGTTACAAGACAATACAAAAAGTACAAAGAAATGCAATACACAAAAGACAATAAACAGTAACAGAAACAGCGCCGACCGACCAGTGTAAATACTGAATGTTCAAACAATATTTCGTGCAGTAACATTAGAATGAACACAGTTTCTTAGCAGCAGGTCCTTTGGATAATATATAGAGTTGTGCAAAAAACAGCAAATGACTGAAATATTGTATAGTCCATTATGTACATTATGTTACCATTGTAGAAATAAATGCAAAATCAAGTAAACACCATGGTTTCCAAGATGTTCAAAAGAGCTTGCAATTTTTTTAAATGAGCACAGATTTATGTCATGTGATGTCATCAAAACCAGCATTCATTCAAAACAATCTTATATCTTATATCCATGTGTTGAACATAAGTACAGTGATAATAGAAATGCATTATGTGTGTATTCACTGCTAGGAGATTAAAAGAAGAATCCTGGTCATGAGATTTTTCAAGAAAACAAGCAAAAAAAAAAAAACCTAATCACAAAAAACTGCAGCAAAATCAAGCATCTATGACCAACCCCCCACTCCCCGCACCCCCAACTCACACCGCCAACACCACCTACACACACACAAAAAACTACTGGTGGACTGATCGATGTCTTAGTAATAAATAATTGTCAGCATTTAACTACTTATGGTACTATGTTTTAAATCGCATGGCTTTCAGGGAATATTCCATAAATCCACAAAAATGCAACCTTGTGGAAATCATCAATCCTGAAGAAGATGATGGGTCTGAAAGACAATAAAAAATAAGATCTAATAACTCTGCCTATCGCCGCAAGCATTTGGACACAATTTACTCCTGCAAAAATCAGTGAAAGAAATATGAATCCACGCAACAGACAGATGACCAGGTCTTGTATTATGTCTAGCTGCTGTTCCTAAAGCAGAAAGAAGAGCCGCTTGATGTGAGGGAAAGGGCAGTAGATTGTGTTCTTATAGCTCAATTGTCATTTTAATATGTAGGATCCTGTGAACTACAATACTTTTAGTTTCTTTAACTAAGGCCACGTTCACACTGCAAGTCTTAATGCTCAATTCGGATATTTTGCTCAGATCTGATTTTTTTTTTTGTTTGGCTGTTCACATTACCTTTTAAAATGTGGCCTATATCAGATACTAGTGTGAACTGTTTGCTGTTTCGAAGTGACCCGCATGCGCAAACGAACAATAACAATGACGTCACTCGCAGCACACTGTTGCGCTAAAAGTTGGCGAGGTTATGGAGGAAGTAAGTATTTCCGCTTTCCTTTCAAAATATTTGTGTAATGGCAGCCGTAACATTAATGAGCAGGTGCTGAGGACGAGAAGAATGAAGAGAAAGAGAGCAAAATTAGCTATTTTAGCCTTTTGCGGGGTTATGGCTACGTTTGTGTGCGTACTCGCCGGCTCATAATTGTGACGAATGTCGATGTAGACTGACGGAAAAGTCGCATCAAATCCGCCTTAGTTGTTCACACTGTGGCCACATTGGAAAAAATCAGATTTAGGTCTGATTCAGGACCACATATGGAAGTGCTCTAAAAATGATTTGAAAAAGGGTCCTAATCAAAAAATGTGTTTTTCCTTTTTTATGTTTATTTTTTATTTTGCTAACGTTAATTCAATTTACATGTATCATAAGTGACAGGGGAACATATAGAATACAGAAGAGGCACCAAAATAATAATAATAATAATAATAATAATAATAATAATAATAATTATAATAATAATGTAAGTTAATATAGATGTGAGTCTGAAACTAGACCAATGCTGCAATTAAGAAAATCAAGTCTATCATGAATTATGATACTGTTTTATCATTGTATTAGATGTTAAGTAGTTTAACTTAATTTGTGATGTTCATTGTTTGTGGCAATATAACATTAAAACCGGTGTTGTGCCATGAAACAAAGCAACAAATAAGAATAAAGACTTTACTGTACATGCAGCCAACAAGATTACCCTATATTGCCCACAATGCAGTGCAGTGATATGAAAAGAATCGTACTAGATCATGGTATTTCCATTCGAAGTATGCTTTTCATTCTCTATAAAAGTATAAAGAAAGCATGATTTTGTACAGATGTCACTATTTAGAAAATAAAACTGTGGACATGTAAGTCATGTAAATTCTGTGAATTGTTTGAAATTGTAATTCTCTTGTAGCTCTTTTCATTTCCTCTACATGTTAAAATTTTGGAAATTTGTCATGGTCGGTCTTCCGGCAGCCAACACAGAACTAAGATCCATCTTAGCGTGACAAAATCCTATTAACCTTACTGGAACAGTGGCTGATGTGCACCAGGACTCACTTTTACACTAATATCAGATGGCATTTTTTTCATTTTCTGCTTCCTTCCTTCTCCTTCATCTTAGATCACATGACACTTTATATCGTTCCCCCTCCATACACCTCTTGTCATGTGATATAAAAATAGAGATCATTATTCCACCACAAATATGAACTCTCAATGCTCACTGGACCTCTAATATGAACTGGAAAAAGCAGCAGATTGATAGCAATTATTGATGGAACTATGACCAGACCCTAGATCCTTCCCCTTGGCATGGGCTGTGAATAAGATTAAAGACTGTGGAGGAAGCTTAGTAACCTTGAATAAGAAACAATTTAATTTGCATTAAAGTATTTAAATGATACTCTTGATATGGAAGACTTTGAGAAAACCCAAAACACATCCGGTAAGCATCATTTTTGTAGATTGTGATGGCGGTGCGCAAATTCATGAAGGAAAAAAAAGCTCTTTGCTCTGTTCCATCTCTCAGAGTGCCCTACAAGATGATAACCCTTTGTTAGTGAGAGATGTCAGAGTAGAACGGCAAGACTGGAAGGTTACAGTAACTCAATATACAATATGTTGAACCTGAAGGCTGATGGATTACAACAACACAAGTAGATATTTCACAAGTGTGAATCTGAGGCTCAACAAAAGATAATGTCACCTGATCTGATGTATACTTACATCCACACTGACATTCAGATCAATGCTCGTACTTTACCCAGGTCATCAGTTAATTCTGGCTAATCCTAATCTAAAGTTTCAAACTGTACATTCTCAAAACATATATTTACACATTTGCACCATCAACAACCATAATACACTTTAAAAACACTTTAAATAATGGTTTGTCTCCTGTGGCCGCTTTCATTCATTCATTCATTTTCTACCGCTTATCCGAACTACTCGGGTCACGGGGAGCCTGTGCCTATCTCAGGCGTCATCGGGCATCAAGGCAGGATACACCCTGGACGGAGTGCCAACCCATCACAGGGCACAAACACACTCTCATTCACTCACGCAATCACACACTACGGACAATTTTCCAGAGATGCCAAACAACCTACCATGCATGTCTTTGGACCGGGGAGGAAACCGGAGTACCTGGAGGAAACACCCGAGGCACAGGGAGAACATGCAAACTCTGCACACACAAGGCGGAGGTGGGAATCGAACCCCCAACCCTGGAGGTGTGAGGCAAACGTGCTAACCACTAAGCCACCGTGCCCACCCTGTGGCTGCTTTGAGCAAGTAAAAAGCAGATTAAACTAACAATACAACCCGCTTTAAAGCAGGATTTAATAACCCCTGGTAAAAAGCAGTGCTAATTCTGCTTCAAAATGTGAAAACAAGTGTGAAACATTTTTCAACCTGTGATTAGAACAACAATGTGAAAGGCCCTATAGTGACTAAAATGTATATATGAAAAATACACTCACTGGCCATGTTATTAAGAAGAGGAAAGGCAAACCACTGTAACTTGGCTAAGAGTTGCATGCATTTTTATATCACCTAATAAGTACTCGATTGTCTCTTGGGCAATATACAATAAAATGGAAAGGAACTTTAATAAAAGTGAGGCAAGGTCACCATCAGCTAATGTTCCCAATAAAGCACCCAGTAAGTGTCATATATATGCAGTTGTGCTCAAAAGTTTGTATACCCTGAAAAAAATGGTTAAACATTGCCATTTGTTAAAAATTGTTAAACTTTTCCTTGGATGTTTGGCCACATAATAAACACACAGGTTGACACACAGAGGTTTAAATGGCTATTAAAGGCAAATATTCACACCTGTGACTCATTGACTTGGCTGGATATGGCACCATGGGGAAGACAAAAGAACTGCCATGGGACCTGCGTGATAAGGTAGTTAAACTTCATAAAGCAGGAAAAAGGTATAAACAAGCAATTTCAACACTTGAAAATGCCAATTAGTACAAACTATAATAAAGATGTGAAAAATAAGAGGTTTTGTTGATACTAAGCCACAGTAAGGTAGACCAAGTAAGATTTCACCCAATACTGACGGAAGAATTGTTGGGTACGCAAAGAAAAGCCCTCAAACAACTTTGAGAGAACTACAGGCTGGTTATGAAAAAAGTGGTGGTGCATGGTCGAGTTGCCTGGAGAAAGCCGTTACTGCACCCATGCCACAAAAAGGTCTGCCTTCAGTACGCCAGACACCTAGACAAGCCTCACAGCTTGTGGAGCAGTCATGTGGAGTGATAAGACCAAAATTGAACCTTATAGTTACAACCATAAACAGTATGTTTGGAGAGGAGTCAACTAGGTCCATGGTGAAACGTACACCATCCCCACTGTAAAGCATGGTGGTGGATCTCTTATGTTTTGGGGCTGTGTGAGCTCCAGTGGCACAGGAAGTTAGTAAAAATTGATTGCAAGATGAATGCGGCATGTTATAAGTAAACACTTTCAGACAATTTGCATTCTACAGCACGAAAGCTGAGCATGGGATGCTCGCGGATGTTCAAACATGACAATGATCCAAAGCACAAGGCAAAGTTGACCCTCCAATGGCTACAGCAGAAAAAGGTGAAGGTTCTGTAGTAACCATCATAGTCTCCTGACCTCAATATCATTCATCAACTGCAAACGTGCAGTTTGTGCAAGACAACCAACAAATGTACAGGAACTGAAGGCATTTTGACAAGAAAAATGGACAGTGATACCACCTGAGAGAATTAAGCACCTCATGCACAAATATTACAAAAGACTGCCGGCCAGATACAGGATATTAAGAACTAAAGGTATGCAAACTTTTGAACTTCCTAATTTTCTTTTTTTTGTTATGTTTTTTTTATGAATATACCATTCTGTTATGCCTTAAATATTAACATGAATCCTATAAGAGATAAAATACATTTGTCTTGCCTTCTCACTCATGTTTTCTTCAAAAAATGGTGCTCATCTTGCAAATTCCCCCAAGCTATGCAAACTTTTGAGCACAACTAATATATATGTATGACATGTAGTGGAAAGCTTTTCACACTGTTCTTCATTAAAAAAAAAAAAAACGTAAAAAAAAATCCAATAGTACCGAAAAGAACGGACATAAGGGAAAAAAAAAGGGACAACTGAATACAATATAAAAAGAATTAAATCTCAACTGTATATATTGGGGGGGGGGGGGCACAGTGGCTTAGTGGTTAGCACGTCCGCCTCACACCTCCAGGTTTGGGAGTTTTATTCCCGCCTCTGCCTTGTGTGTGTGGAGTTTGCATGTTCTCCCCGTGCCTCGGGGGTTTCCTCCGGGTACTCCGGTTTCCTCCCCCGGTCCAAAGACATTGAAAAAATTGTCCGTAGTGTGTGAGTGTGTGAGTGAATGAGAGTGTGTGTCCTGCGATGGGTTGGCACTTCGTCCAGGGTGTATCCTGCCTTGATGCCCGATGACGCCTGAGATAGGCACAGGCTACCCGTGACCCAAGAAGTTCGAATAAGCGGTAGAAAATGAGTGAGTGAGTGAATGAATTGTATATATATCAATGTAGACCAAAAAATATCCTGCAGCCTCGTCAAAGTCCTTCACGTTAAAACAATGTTTCTCTCAGAAAAGGGAGAAAAGCAAGCATACCGTGAATGAAGAAATAAATGCATAGAAAGCTTTGTGTGAATGTTAATGCTGGATCTGCAGAACAGTAACAGGAGCAGTGTTGAACTGGGCAAAACCTGAAAAGTTCAGTGAATTGAACAGTTTAGATCTATTTTTTTATTATGTGACTTTTATAATTAGAATAATTGAATTCTGCATTGATTCAGCAGGTTTTACAAACTCGAGCAATGTAGAGACGGTTGCGCTTGTAACGCCAAAGAGTTGTGCTGTAAAGATTACTGATGCTCCTACTAAATGGTCTCCCAAGATTTGTCCCCTTTGGAAGTCTAACAAGTCACCCATTTTTGAACAATGTCTTCAACTAACCACTGCTGAGGACAACTTGTCATCTACACATGTCAGAAATATACAATAAAACAGCGTTCCCTCACACAACTTGTGATCAGTTAATGACTGAAGCCTGGGAGAGCTACTCAGCAAGCCATGAAGTCCCTTTCTGGAGCCTTTACACTAACTGTTGCTCAGTGGTGAAATGAACTTCTACAAGCAATTGAAAATGATATGATATAATAATATGAATAAACTCATTGAGGAAACAATAACAAGCAAGCGCATAGACCGAGACTGCTAAATCCTCAGCTTGAGACTGAAATATACAGGAGACACCGTCATCTTAGGTGCTTCCATTTAAAAGGATTCCCGAGTATCACTCTGGCTTTTCTTCACAGATTGTATAAATACATCATTTAAACCAATACTGTACAAAATGTTGTATTTTGCATTATATAAAACTAAATATTTCTTAACTTATAATAGTTAATTGAACACCATCTTAAATGTAATGTTATTTCATGCAGCAGTGATTTGTGAAGGTATATTTTAGTAAATGTTTTTCACATCGAACTGCATTAAATGTCACGAGGTCATCATGACACAAAGTTTACATTATCGGTTTTTAAACACTTTACTAATTAAAGCTTCATAAGAATAACGAACGTGACTATTCTCTGATACAAATTGCTTCGGATTTTCCTGTTACTAATTAGTAAGCCAAATTTTATTATTATATGTATTTCAAACAAGAAACAAATCTTACAAACATTTAACATTCACACTTGAACTAGTTCCCCTGGGTGAATGTAAACTCTGGGGTAAAGGGAATCCTGGGATATCTTGATATCTACAGTACTATATTTAACCCTGCTCATAAGTTACCCAAGTTAACAATGAATCCTGATGTTTCACATTGTACATTCCTTGTAGATTAACCTTCTTTTTTACATATTTGATTGCCAAGAAACATTATTGGATAAATATAGCACGTGACCGCTTTAAATAACAACTTGTCTCTGTAACATACACTGTTTCCTCCTCTACTTCTGGTTCACTTCAAGGACATTAAAATGATGTGCACGATTAGAATTCTTACATGATGTGAAGAACTGCCAGTTTCTATCCGCAATTCTGAACTTTTTACTATTTTATTGTTTTGACCTACAGGTATGTGTATGTTTCTGTCATTTGGATTATCGCTTTTGTGCTTTGTGTATTTTGGATTTGTTCACTGTTTCTGTTTTGACTTCGTAGTTTTTTTGACTTCCTGCCTGTGCTCTTGATGCTGATTTTTGCATATACAGTACTGTGCAAAAGCTTTGGGCAGGTGTGAAAAAATGCTGTAAACAACGAATGCTTTCAAAAATGGAAATTTTCATAAATGAACAAAATGCAGTGAATGAACAAAAGAGAAATCTAAATCAAATCAATATTTGGTATGACCACCCTTTTCCTTCAAAACAGCAGCAATTCTTCTAGGTACACTTGCACACAGTTTTTGTTTTATTCAGTTTTACTCGGCTGGTAGGTTGGTCCAAACATCTTGGAGAACTAACCACAGATCTTCTGTGGATGTCGGCTTTCTCACATCCTTCTGTCTCTTCATGTAATCCCAGACACACTCGATGATGTTGAGATCAGGGCTCTGTGGGGGTCGTGCCAACACTTCATGCTGGTTTGAAGGCAAAAGGTAGTAACACCAAATATTGATTTGATTTAGATTTTTCTTTTGTTTGCTCACTTTGCATTTTGAAAACTGACAGAAATAAACACTCATTATTTATATTTCTGAAAGCATTCTTTGTTTACAGCATTTTTACACCTTCCTAAAACTTTTGCACAGTACTGTGTACTGTGTGTGTGTATCTATCTATCTATCTATCTATCTATCTATCTATCTATCTATCTATCTATCTATCTATCTATCTATCTATCTATCTATCTATCTATATATATATAGTATTACTTTTAAGCTTGGAGAGACTTAAGCCCTATTCGGACGTTATTAGTTTTACGTGGGGACGTGGCCAATTGGCCAATTCAGACAGGACAAGACATCTCAGTAAAACTAGCAGAAGTGGGAGGGGTAACTCGCTTTATGCACCACAGTAACCACCTTGTCGTCATGTGCGTATGACGTTGCTTCCTGTTTCAAACGCCCCCATGCTTGCAAGACGCGCCAAAAACGACTTTTAAACAGGAAATGACAGAATTTTACCGTACATATTTACACCTGTCAGGACCCTGGCAGAGGTGGCTTGGAACAGACCCGTACGCAGGATAGCTTCAAATGAAAGGGGTTTAATTCATTAGGAAGACAAACATAAACCAAAACACACGGGGAACTAACAATATTATCAATGAAGCTCACATATATAGCGACACGGATAATCACACACAAAGGGAAACAGGTGTGATGACCGGGGAGGAGCAGACGTGGACGGGGCAATCACGTGACACAAACAAACAACAAACCCACACCGAACTGGGACCAGACTTGGCACCAAGTCTGCGCTGATCCCTAATGGATCCGCGCTGATCCCTAACAACAGCGCGTTGATTCGGACGGGATTAGTATTACCTGAGGTAATTTTTCCAGACCTTTTTACAGAAGGTAAAAGTCACCATAATCTTTCCTGACATTGTCCATAATGATTACAGAGATGGCACATTCGGACGGGACACCAAGAATTTCTGGTAATAATTACTTTACCCCCATGTCCCCATGTAAAACTAATCCCTTCCGAATAGAGCTTTAGAGAAAGGTTTTTTCTGACTATATGCCATCAATTTTGACCATAACTGACTGATGGTAACTAAAAAATATAATTCTGAAAAAAACTGTCTCGTCTTCCCTCTAACTGATATGCTTTTATTTTTCCTTTAAACTACCTTTTACATGGCACAAATCATTTCCGTGACTGTACAAAGCAGGTGATATGAGATTAAAGCTGTTTAATTCCTATCTGTTGCTAAGCATCTAAACAAATTGTTATACAATTGGTTTCATAACTCAGTATGAGTAAAAATTGTGATATTCCTCGACCCAGGGTTAGAACAGGGTTTTAGTGCTAATCACAGATGAAAGCCCAAAAACATAACCCTTGTGATAGTACTGCAGTACTACTATATTAGTAATAAAGCATGCTATTTCATAACATGCTATTTTAGAGTAACTTCACCATGCTTTATTTCTTACTTATAAGCTGTGTAAGACTTTATATTCTATATTCTATGTAGAGCTCACAAGTTTAACACACTCATACCCAGGAAATGCTACAGCCATCCAAAGGCTGAGAGTACAAAAGAAAAAAATACATATGCGCAGCTCTGTATGAGAATGTCAGCGGTGATCTCACCCCTGTCAATTAGAATGAAATTAGCTGTCTCCTCTTAGTGTGTTCAGCTTCACTGTGATGACACAGTTTGATAATATTCAGTGGCTTTGATTACATGTGCTGTTCTATCATCGCTGCACTGAAAAAAGGAATATATTGTCAGTTAGATTTGATTTGATTTTAGATTAGAGTTGGTGCTGATGGGAAATACAGAATAACTATAGTGATAAATGTAGAAGATAAAAGCATTTATAGCAGAATAGTGCTGTGGTAATGTGTCTGTTGTGAAACTATAGCGTCATGGGTTTGATTGTGAGCTCAGTGTTTGATTTTATTTATGGTTTTGAAAATCATGTTGGAAGTGTTTCAATCACAAGAAACTGATGGACATGTTTGAATGAACTAAATTCAGGAAATTATTTATTACTAAAACTGGGAAGAAAACTGTGGCAAAAAAATAAATCCAGTAAATACATATGAATGAAAATTGAGTTGCTGGATTTATTGTGTCTGAGAAGTAGCAGTATAATCCAATCTATGATGGAGCGCCTCACAGACAACCTGTACAGTGCATTGTGGAGATTTTTCCTCTTTATCACTTATAGCATCCACAATGTTTTGTTCCTTTAATGGGCCTGTATTTGTGCCTGGTTGCAGAATTTTTTAACATGCTTGTGTTTTGATTTTCAATTTTCTGTTCTCAATTCAGCATAACATTTTCTTGAGTATCCTTGTTGCTCAATTGTGGAAAAAAAAATCCTAGTCTATAATCTATAGGAGGCTACACAGCATCTCTCTCTCTCTCTCTCTCTCTCTCTCTCTCTCTCTCTCTCTCTCTCTCTCTCTCTCTCTCTCTCTCTCATGTATATGGACGTAACCCAGCTCCAAGATGAAAAGTGTGTGCTCTCATTCCCACAGCTGATTTCTAAATATTCACACCAAGGCAGGGGTGTGTGAGGACTAAATGCTTTGGGAATTTCCAGGTCACAGTATTTTTTCCCTCAATCTGCTCCAGATAGTCCTGCCTGCAGCTGCTCTCAGGAATGTCGGCTGTTATGAGATGATAAGAAATTGCTAGGCACAGTTACTAGCTGGCACAAGAAGCACAGGTTACCAGGACGCTTCATGTTGAACATGTGGCTCATTGTTATGCTCGGTCACACTTTTTCCACAAGAAATACATAATTTGTAGGTTTGCAGGATTTGTGGAAATTGCTCAAATTGCTATATACAAAATACTTAAAAAATATACTTTTCAATTTAAGTTTTTAAGTATTAAAAGATTACCTGATTGCCTACACACTTAGACATTATATCAGGACATGACCAGGTTAGAAGAGTCAAAAAAAGAGCTTTTCAGTAACTTTTAAACAACAGAAAAAAAGTTGCATAAGGTGGACATTTTGAACTCTATGGAGCTCCAAATACACCTGCAGTGAAAGTGACAACACTGTTCAAGGGTCTTGCTCAAGGGTCCAACGTAGACAGCTTAGCAGCTTGCAGGCTTGAAACTCAACCTTCTGATCAGTAACACAGTGCCATGACCACTGGGCCACCACATCCCCTAAAGTCACCACTTATCATAGTGAACTGTAAACAAGGAACCAACCTATCACAGTACACAATCACACACACTAATTCACACACTATGGACAATTTAGAGATGCCAATCAGCCTATAACATATCTTTGGACTATAACAAGTATTTGGACCGGGGGAGGAAACCAGAGAACCTGGAGCAAACCACCAAAGAGCAGTAAGATCATACAAATACACAGTGAAACTCAACACTAAGCCACCATGCATCCTCTATAAAAAGTCAACATTTTTGATGATTATAATTTAACAACACCTACTTATATTTCTAGCCTTGTCACGAGTGAGCCACAACTTTACTTGATATTTGATGAACATAAATCTAAAAAAAACTTCTTGAAAATTTTAAAGCTGTTGTCTTTCTGGTCTGATGCGATCCTGGTATGATAAGGGTCATAATTTGGTGTCAAATTATAGTGTCATGAATCCATAGATCCAACCAGCCTTGTGTTGACATTCAGGTTGGTGGTGGTGGTGGTGGAACGGTGAGGGGAACGTTTTTCCTGGCACACACTGGGTCCTTTAATACCAGTCCAGCATCGTTTGAACATCTCAGCCCATCAGTGTAACAGTATCACAAAGTATTGCTGCTGATTCCTCAGATGCTGCAAGTTTTTTCTATCATATAACATTCTCTTCCAGCAGGATAACGTACAATCACCACACACTGACTCTCTGAACCTGACAGCAGATTCTGGAAATGAACATACAACTCACAAAAATAATAAGGCAAATTGTAGAACAAATAGTATATTTCTGCTATTTGTATGTCTGTAGTGTTCTCTGTGTAAAAACTAGCATCTTGTCAACTTGCTACAATCAGGATCTGAAAATAAACCCTGTTCCCATCTTATTTAGATTTTGTATGCCCTTTTGGTTTGTGCTTCAACAACAGTTCAGTGTTTTAGAGTATCTCAGCAGTCATGACAACATGGACCAGAATCTCAAATGAATGTTTCCAACACATTGTGGAAGCGCTGCATGATGGAGCTTCCTATGCAAACTGAGTGTAGAAGTGTAACTTTTAAATTCCTGCTACTTTTTCGATTTGTGAAAAAAGCACCAATATTAAACACTAATAATGTTTTCTGTATCCAATTCATCTCTGACCATGCTGTGTCAAATGCATTTAACTAAAGTCACATTATTAGGAACACCTAGTTAGCTTAGCTTCTCTATAAATCACCCTGTCGCATATTGCCAACAGAGACACAGAGACAAATTATTCCAATTTTAATATCTCTCAAAGTTTATTCAGAAGCATGAACATAAATACAGAACTTTGACCGGCCAAGTCACACCAGTATGTTAAGGATTCTGGCCATGGCAGCTAACACCTGGTATGAAATAGTTTTAGATAATAACAATAGTGGCATAAAAGTACCCATCAATCCTGGACCCCTGTTCATTAGGCATTTTTTCTGTAGCACCTTCTTGTAAGTGATGAGTATGGCAATGTTATCATTTAAACTTAGACTTACAGGCATCAAATTAAATGCAGAAGGTTAGAAAACATTCCATTTTGAAGACAAGGATCTGAGCTTTGTGTACCTTTGAAATAAACCTTGTTTCTCATAATGGATCTGCTTTATAGGACAAATTTGATCAAGCCTGAAGATGAGCAGCTGCACAGACGACGCTCAGGTGCAGATAGATGGCTGGAGGAGGGGTAAAAGATTTAATAAATCTGCAGGAGAAACAAGGCAGAAGAGAATATCACTTTTACTGCACACCAGGCAATGCTGCAGTTGTGGTGCAACAGACAGTACAACAGATCGAAGCTCTACAACAAACATGCAAGTTAATCTGGTGAGTGTCCCTAGTTGCCCAGATGAATCTGGTGCTTTAGGCCTTATTAGCCTGACTTGACCGTGCCTCACCTAACTAAATCCTGGGTCATGCCTCCCACATGGCCACTAAATCAATCCTGCATGGCACAGGACTAAGCTCACATAGGTAATGAGTGAGTAATGAAAGAATAAATATACAGTACTGTAAAAAAAAAAAAAAAACTGAGCCATATAGAAAAGGGTCAAAATATACGATTTACAGCTGTTACAGAATCACATTATATATATATATATATATATATATATATATATATATATATATATATATATATATATATATATATATATATATAATGTAAACAAGCTTCCATAATGAACATCTAGACAAAAATCTGTAGAAATGGTTTGGACTTGTTTTGTGTAAACCAAAGGTTCCCTTCATAATCCTAGCACAATTCTAATCTACTTCATCTCCTAATATATGTGAACAGCCTGGATAACCTCACCAGAGATAAGAAATATGAATAAAATGCTGGTCGTCCTTGAGGACAGACCTGAGATCCACAAAAAAAAAAAAAAGCTTGTTGAATTTACGTAATTTAAATGTGTCCGTCGGTTCCAGGTGACTGAATTGAGTAACATTAACACAGTTAGCTTTCAAACACAGAACATGGTCTGAATGTGTATTTTCGAATTTTGAATAAATTCAAACACTGAGCTGAGAATAAAACCCATGACAGTGGTGTTAATCAACAGACACATTACCACTTCTCTATTCCACTTTACACGACTGACCCTCCTAAATGTACCATTTTTGTTATGCCGTATTTCCCATCAGTGTCAACATCCTCCTGAGATTTCACAATGTACTGTAACTCATTCATTCATTCATTTTCTACCGCTTATCCGAACTTCTCGGGTCACGGGGAGCCTGTGCCTATCTCAGGGGTCTTTGGGCATCAAGGCAGGATACACCCTGGACGGAGTGCCAACCCATCGCAGGGCACACACACACTCTCATTCACTCACACACTATGAACAATTTTCCAGAGATGCCAATCAACCTACCATGCATGTCTTTGGACCGGGGGAGGAAACCGGAGTACCCAGAGGAAACCCCCGAGGCACGGGGAGAACATGCAAACTCCACACACAAGGCGGAGGCAGGAATCAAACCCCCAACCCTGGAGGTGTGAGGCAAACATGCTAACCATTATGCCCCCCTTGTACTGTAACTGGTTTACATAAATAAGTACATGAACTGAACATGCTCTCTACATTGTTCAATCTAGTAATTAAGAAACTTGTTTAAAATAAATTTAGCATTAGTGATAAATCACGTTTCTAAGTAATAGTTTGTCTTAAATCTGACTAACCATGTAATACTTAGTGTACAGTATTCCACAGTTATAGGGTACTGTTTACAATATGGTGCACGATACGAACAATTTCTGAGTACAAAATACATAAAGATGAATAAAAGCTTCGAACAGGCGATGGAGGAATACACATTCAACCATACCGGAGATGGACAAATCAGTGAGATGGACTTCTAGGACAAGCAGATGTTGTTTTCAGATTATTTGTGTGTTTGATTTTCAATTCATAGTCACTGGTTGCTATAAGTTCAACAACCAGCAAAACAGCCTATACTGTATCTTGTTACTGACAAAGGACCTCAATGGCATAGCTTACTGTATAGCTACTCATTACAAATCTTACCACATGCTCCACTAGACACATCAGCTGAGGCGTGAGCTGCCTGACTGTGGAACAGTTTCTATTACACGTAAAATCGATCATCTTAATCTTAATCAGAGGTATGTGGAAACACTGATAAAATAAAGTGCAGACTCTAGTGTGACTCAGAAGTCATCTATTACACATGATATCAGGACTGAACACATCAGTTTGTTTAGGGCTTCAAATAAAGATGTGATGCATTAGAAACATTGTTGTCCAGTCCTGCATGTTTTTCACAGAATTCTTTTTTTTCATATAGCTGCAGAGTTTCTGTAGATTTGGGTCAAGATGTGTCGTGTGATGTCATCAGGTCACTCATACAGCTAAAGCCCACTTCAATTCACGTGCGTTGAACATGAGCAAGGCTATCAAAAAAAAATTTAATTACATATGTGAGTCTTCACAAGCAAAGGTTAATAGAAGAATCCTATGTTTTTTTGTTTGATTTTTTACCAACTCGTAGTTTCCCGCAAAAAAATGCAGACAAGGAAAAGCAAGCATTTTTTGGCTGCAACAATAAAAAAAAAAATACAAATAAATACTGGATTGACTAAAACCTGCTATCCATTCATTATTATAGAAATTAGCTACTTCTTTTTTTTTCTGGTTGCCAGGCAACCAAAACACAATTCTGTACAGCAGCTGTCACTTGCTTGGTTGACTTACTAATAAATTTATGATCTGTCCACCCTGCGTACAATGTTTGATTTCAATTCATAAATTCTTCATATTACCTTATCTGGAAAACACACGTCATGCCGTTAGGAAGATGTGATCTGCAGCCTTTACACAGAGCAAGCCAGGAGGAGCCGTGGCCTCATTTAGCAGGCTGAGAGCCTTATTATTGTGGTCACTCTCGCCACTTCCACCTGCTGTAAATCAGCATGGCCCTCGCCCACGGTTCGTACCATTTTCACAGCGATCACAAGATCATGAGGCATGATTGTATCTAGGCGGTGTGCATGTACAGAGGAGCTGTGTGTCCTGACTGCATCATTACTCCTAGGACCTTTGCCCTGACTGCATCATTACTCCCAGCAGGCTGCCAAACAGATGAAAGGCTTCAGGGCTAAAGATATTGCAGCACCTGTGCGTGTGTATGTGTGTGTTGGATAAAAGTCTGAAAAGATGTGCACAAATGTGTAAGATGCGTAATAATCTCAGCGATTACAGCAGACCTAATCAACAGACACTACTTTCAGATTTCAGCAAAAAATCAAGTTTGTAACTTTAAAACTTGTTTTTAATGTTAGACTTCACATAGTTCAGTGAATCCAACATTTAGAACAATTTGCAATGTTTGATTTATCAGGGAACAATAATTCACACATTTTAACGTCCATATTTAAAATGTAGCATCTAATCCTGCGTTCACACATCCTACGTGCTTGCGAGTCTCCAGTCGCTCTACTGTGAGCGTTCCTATAACTGGTTGCCATAGTAACACGGTTCATCGGTAGGCGGAGCAACTAGCATTCCAATTCTGCTTTCCTCCCGCTAAACTGAAACATTTTGGAGGGAGATTTAGTGTTTGTATATATTTCAGCATTGTGTAAATGCATCGTATGATACGAGATGCAGTGTGTGCTTATTCACGTGAAATGGATCACGTGCGCTCTACTGTCTTCACTCCTATTGGTAGTGGCTTCATATTTGCACAAATTTGAACTGTTTTCAACTTTGGTACACCGCTGGACACGCCCACATCTAGTCATCGACTGTTGCTGTCGCTCATGTCGTCAGCTCTCATTGTAAATGATCGGTCTCTGCAAGTCGCCGTATGTGTGAACACAGCTTACGAGATGAGTTAGTTATCACTTACATTGTACCTTAACCAGTATCTCCATTTCCCTTTCTCTCTCTGTGTGTGTTTCTCAAAAATGTAGCTACTAAATTTACCATAAATTGATTGAAAAGTGCAATTTCCATTGTCACTCGAGACTCCTCCCATTTTTTGCACGCCTTAATTATTAAATATGTGCATAAGGCATTACTATAGAAATGAATGCATTAATTTCACCTAGTTTTTATGTTACAGCTGGAAATACTGACATAACTGTAATCTTCTAACTTATCAGATTTGAGAATTAAAAAAAAAAGCTTTTTAGCTAATTGGTCAGAAGATGTTGCTTATTTTTTGGGTTAGGGTTAGGGTAACAACAACTCAGGGGATGTGGTAGCTCAGTGGATAAAGTGTTGGACTACTGTTTGGAAGGTTGTGAGTTTGAATCCCAGGCTGCCACTGCTGGGGCCCCTAAGCAGGGCCAATAACCCTCTGTTGTATAAAATGTAAGTTGCTTTGGATGAGTCTGCCAAAATGCTGTAAGTATAAATAAAAATGTGTAATAAATGATACTACTGTGAAGCTTTCTGTTAGGTGGCATTTATTTATATGAATTAAAGCTCAAGTGTGTGTTAAGTTTAACACCACAGGAGAGTCTTTCTGGTTTCTTGGGAACATGACGACTTTTTGACATGACAATTTTCAGTTAATTATCTGTTATTACTCTTGTTGAACCTTGCTTTCTGTGGGTTTTGCTTTCTTTAATGGAAGTGTACTAACAATTTTGTGCACGTGTGTATAACCAGGCAATGAACATGACAGCTAACTGTTAGCAGGGCATGTTAAGATTTTCAAGACATTCACTAAGGGAAAAAAATTATATCTGATAAAATGATATATTGCATTTTGCTTCATTAAAAGCTGTGATTTAGCTGGAAAGTGTATGATCAATTCCAGTACACGAGTGAAACAGTATAGACGTATTGAAGGGAATTTATTTATTTATTTATTTTTTTGCTGTGCAGGGAGCCAGTATAATTGCTTCTTGTACTGAGAACCAGCTTGTATAATGATCACGGATGTTCGCACAGATGGATCAGTCAACACTTGGGTCTTTTTACAGTACAGAAAAAGAGGATTTCTTAATATAACTGCAGGATTTGACAGTCTGAACCCACCTGAGGCAAGACATCATGCTAAAACACACATACTGTACATACCCACATGTTATCAGCAACAATTAATACTTTATAAGAAAATAAAAAACAGGAACCTACAGTACCTGTATGCACGTGAACGACATTTATTGAACCAGACACCACAACGACAAGATGAAATGAAGGACATTGTGTGCTAAGAGTATATTAAATCCCTGTTGTTAACAAGCTCAAATGTATTTGACTATAAGCAGTAAACGGAAATTTCGCACATATCCAAATGGATATGTGGATTTCTCTAGAGTAAACAATTAACACTGTTGTGTCTTATTTAGGCACCTATATCCTGTGCTGAGCGATAACGACACGCTAATACAAAATTCATGAACAGGAAATGAGTTAACAAACACAGGTATGCAGAAAGTCATTATCCCTAACTTTAAGAAGATTACATGCTTGTTTAGCTTGTAATTATTTACATACATCACTGCCAGTGTGTAAAGAGCCTACATAGCTCACAGTTAAATGTGGGGAACAGCAAAGAACTGGTGGTGGATTTCCGTAGGCACAAACAAACTTCATTATTACCACCAGTGAACATTCAGGGAAAGGACATTGTGAGAGTGGATTCTTACAAATACCTGGGTGTTCATTTGAACAGCAAACTGGACTGGACACACAATACTGAGGTAATCTACAAGAAACGACAGAGCAGACTCTTTCTGCTGAGGAGACTAAGGTCTTTTGGAGTGCAGGGAGAGTTACTGAAGACCTTTTTTGACTCTGTGGTGGATTCAGCCATATTCTATGGTGTGGTACAGTATGATGGTGCAGCAGCATCTCTTCTGCAGAAAGGAAGAGACTAAACAAGCTGATCAGTAAGGCCAGCTCAGTCCTGGGGATTCATCTCTGAGAAGCTCCTTCAGTGACAGATTGTTACATCCTACTGTAAGTGTTTGAAGGAGCAATACAGATGGTCTTTTCTCCCTGCTGCTATTAGATTGTACAATCAAAGTTGCTCCCAGTGAACCAGTCACCATAATACACACTGTTATTACTGTTTCACTGCAGTAATAAACAATAACAAAGTATTTTAAACATGTGCAATATTACCTATGTGCAATATGTCTTCAGTGTAACCACTACTCTTTTTATACATTTTGTATATACTGTATATTATATTATGTCTTTATTCTTTTTATATATTTTTGCTGCTGTAACAGAGAAATTTCCCCATTGTGGGAGAAATAAATGTATATCTTATCTTATCTTATCTTATCTTATCTTATAAGCTAAATCCTTTATTCCACCTGGGGACATGCTGCATTAGTAAATAATATAAATATAGCTAAATTAGAGCCCATAAGAAAGGATGGGGATAGAGGTGTAACCATGCCCTGAGAACCATGCCCTGCCGTGTGATGATGTGTGTCAAGGGGAAGTGCTAGCTCAAGCAGTTAAGGTTTGGGGTTCAAGCTCCAGCACTGCCAAGCTGCCACTGTTGAGCCCTTGAGCAAGGCCCTTAACCCTCTCTGCTCCAGGGTGCTTTATCATGACTGTCTCTGTGCTCTGACCTAAACCTCCAAAGTTGGAAAATGTGAAGAAAAAAATTGTAAAGTGTTCTTCTTCTTCTATTTTTGGCCTTTACCGTTAGGGGTCACCACAGCAAATCATCAGTTTCCACCTAAGTCTATCCACATAAGACTATCGCACTAATTACCTTCATGTACTCTTTCAACACATCCATATATCTTTGGCCTTCCTCTTACCTGGCAGCTCCATCTCCAACATTTTTCTGCCAATCTACCATCTCCCTCCTCTGTACATGTCCAAACCATCTCAATCTAGCCTCTCTGACCTTGTCCCCAAAAACAGCCAACCTGAGCTGTCCCTCTGATGTGCTCGTTCCTAATCCTGTCCATCCTCGTCACTCCTAAAGAGAACCTCAACATCCTCATCTCTGCTACCTCCATCTCAACCTCATGTCATTTCCTCACTGCTACAGTCTCTAATCCATACAGCATAGCTTATCTCACTACTGTCTTGTACACCTTTCCTTTGATTCTTGCCGACACTCTTCTGTCACACAACGCTCCTGACAATTTTTCTCCACCCACACCAACCCGCCTGCACTCACCTGTTCAACTCTTTCCCACACTCCCTGTCGCACTGGACGGTTGACCCCAAATACTTACACCCCTGCTATGAACCCTTTTCCCTCCTCTCCTTTCTTGATAAACAGTAGTCCAATTTCCGCAGGCACCTTGTAGGCCAACAGTTTCGGTGGCGGTCGTTGTTAACCCGGGCCTCGACCGATCCAGTATGGAATTCCCAATGACGATTTGCATGTTTAAATTTGGCATGTTTTATGCCGGAAGCCCTTCCTGATGCGACCCTCTCTCTTTATCTGGGCTTGGGATGGGCACAAAAGTCACTGGCTTGATAAATGATAAATTTAAGAGCTATTTGTCGACTGGACTCGGTGGACACCAGTTTTCTGCCCAGTCCAGAGTTTCTGTTGTCTGGAAACCTAACTGACTTGGTTAAAGACAGATTACATGTAATTATAGCTAATGTAAAATTTTGTAATTATACAGAGATATATCATTAAGTTGAACAATTGCATTGATACAGAATACAGGAAAGGGACTAAAAAGCTCATCCATCATCCATGCATATTAATTACTCTGCCTGGTAAAACTGTTCAACCATCAGTGTCATGCAGCAGGCTCAGGGATTTTGATTGACTAGTTACACCAACTACTGTAGCTGTGCTACACCACTGTGAAGCATACAGTATTTGGTTTAAATATAGCTGAATATCATAGATAATCATATAGTTGATCATATAATCATACAGCTTATTATGTGTATTATGTGAATTTATTTAACATTTCACATTATACATTTATTATATAAATCAAATTATTACATAAATTTGAATTTAATTTGTCACATAGTACGACATGGGTATGAAGTGAAAT